>NC_092874.1:372027046-372179546 GCF_028372415.1 Notamacropus eugenii
CAAGATGTGTATCAAATTCTACCTCTTGAGAAAATGCTTCAGACCTCAGAGACATGTTAGAGTCAACATACCTAAAGTAGAGCTCATATTTCCTCCTAACCCTACCCCCCCTTCCAAATTTCCATATTTCTGTTGAAGATCTACAAGTTTAGCATTATTCCAACTCCCCATTTTCTCTTACTCCATAGATCCAATCAGTTGCCAAATCTTGCCTTTTCTACTTTCAAATTGTCTCTCATATCTAATCCTTTCACTTGACTTATAAAGGTACCTCACCATTAAAATCTTCCTACACATTGCTGCTAAAATAATTTTCCGTAAGCATAGATCTGAGTATATAACTCCATTACTTACCATTTCCAGCTTCTTCCTATTACCTCTAGAAACAAATAGACTCCTCTGTTTACCTTTTAAAGGCCTATACAGCCTGGCCCCAACCTATCTTTCCAGGGTTATTATACGTTCCTCCCTCTTCTTCATTGTGTGATCTAGCAAAAATAGTCTTTTTGACTTCTCATTCTTGATATTTCCTCTACCATCTCAGTGCCTTTGTGTGGGTTATCTCCCAGGCCTAGGAATCCATTTCCTTATTACCTACCTCTTTCTCAAAGATGTACCAGAGGTATCATCCTCTGTATAAAATCTTTTCAGATCTCTCCAAAGATCATGCCACTGCTCCCAAACTACCTTATATTTAACAACTCTGTCTATATTTATATTTATTAGCTTTATCTTTGTGTTTCATATATATATTTTTAAAAGTATTTGTCTTCTCCAGGCTTATTTCAGGTTGAGATTGTTTCAACCTTTTTATTTCCATCCCTAATACCTAGCATAGTGGCTGGCACTTTGCTGTTGCTTACTTTTTTCAGTCATGTCCTACTTACTCTTCATGATTCCATTTGGGACTTTCTTGGCAAAGACACTGGAGTGGTTTGCCATTTCCTTCTCTAGCTGATTTTACAGGTGAGGAAACTGAGGCAAACAGAGTTAAGTGACTTGCCCAGGGTCATACAGCTATTGAATGTCAGAGATTGGATTTGAACTCAGGTGTTCCTAATTCCAGGCCTGGTGCTCTATCCATCTAAAGAAGCTACCAACAGCTGGCACTTTGTAGACAATTAGTAAATATGTGTTTAATTGATAGATTTACCAGTAGGAGAAAGTTAAATAGTAGGTATGAATCTCATTCTACCCCTACTAACCCTTAATTCCCATCCCATAAACTTCAATTCCTTTTTCATGAGAACCAAATTAGATATTGCACTCATCCTACTTTTGTTTTAGAAAATCACCTTCAAAACAGCTCACAAACATAGTTTTATTAAGTCCACAATCACATAGCAATAGGTTTTACTTAATTTCACTGGATCCATGCCTGGTAGCTACATTTTCTTGTGGTGACTTCCACACAACTGGATGAAAAGGGAGTTAAAGTTGTGGGCCTTAAGTTAAATGCACTCTAGCATACTTGACTCATAGTTTCCTTCCTTAAACTATAATCTTGAGGACTTTTAGGAGCACTATGGTGGACTAAGCAGTAAATTGCTGTAATGCTCCAATTTTCACCTCCAAACACCCCAAAATAGCACCCCAAAAGAAATCCTGGAACAGCAGAACATGCAAAAAAGAAACAATCTTTGAGTGTGAGAAACTTAGATGATCAACAGGAGAGCTTTGTCTCATTCAGGTGAAGGGAGAGCACAGCAAAGGACAGGAAGTATCCTAGTAACCCAGCAGCAAACCCCTCACCTCAGCAAACTGGCAGGAGATCCTGAGCCCTAGTGTGGTGAAACAAGCAAATGCCAATGTTCCTCAGGATAGCCAGGGGAACAGGCAGACTAGCTCTGAGAACCACCATGTGCTTCAGCATAGACCTGGGCAAACAGGCAGAAACCATGCAATTAGTGCCTAAACAGACAGGCAACCTCCACCTACCAAACCACCTGCTTCAGTGTTGAGGTTTCATCAGCCTCAACTCATGCCAGACACCAGCACTAGGACTCCAGCTCAGTGTCAGGCAGGCTGCCAGACCCCTATGACTTCCAGTAGCACCTGATACCCCCCTCCTCCACAACCCCTCAGCATAGCATCAGACACAAGGATTCCCCTTGGGCCTCAGGTAACATCAGTGCAACACCAGGCAAACAGCCAGGGCCTGCAAACCCTGGCAGAAGAAGCCTGAGACAGGGCCTCTTTTACCTTGGCAGCAGAGCTCAAATTTAAATGAAAGGAAAAAGGCCAAAAAAGATGAGCAAAAAAGAACAAAAGAACCTGAATGTAGAAAGCTATTACGGTGACAGGAAAGATCACAAACTGAGGACAACAATGCCAAAGCACCTATGAGCAAAAACCCAAAGAAAAATGGGAAGTTGGCTCAAGTCCAAAAAGAGCTCATGGAAGAGCTCAAAAAGTAGCTCAAAAATCATATGAGAGGTAGAAGAAAAGTTGGGAAAAGAAATGAGTGCTGCAAGAGAATTATGAATAAAGAGTCAACAGCCTGGAAAACTGCTTAAAAAGTAGAATTAGTCAAATGGAAAAGGAGATTTTAAAAAAATCCACTGAAGAAAATAACTCCTTAAGTTATTTGACAAGTACAATTGACTAAATGAAAAAGGACATATAAAAGATGAGGAAAATAACACCTTAAAAGTTAAAATTGGTCAACTGGAAGCTAGTAACTCTATGAGACATCAAAAATCAAACAAATTCAAAAGAAAGAAATAGTGGAAGAAGACATAAAATGCCTTGAGGGTAAAATAACTGATCTGAAAAATAGATCCAGGAGAGATAATGTCAGATTCACTGAACTGTCTGAAAGCCATAATTAAAAGGAGGACCTGGAGAGTATCTTTCAAGAATTTGTCAAGGACAACTGCCCTGATATCCTGGAGCAAGAAGGCAAAATAGGCATTTAAAGAATCCACTAATCACCTCAGGAAAGAGATCCCAAGATAAAAACTCCAAGGAATATTATAGCCAAAATTTAGAACTATCTGATCAAGGGAAAAATACTGCAAGTAGCCAGAAACAATACAAATATCAGAAATCCACAATAAAGAATACACAAGACTTAGTAGATGCAACATTAAAAAACTGGAGTTCATGGAAAATGATATTCCAGAAGGCAAAGGAACTAGGACTACAACCAAGAATGATCTTGGTGAGATTAAACATAATACATCAAGGGAAAAAATGGTCATTCAATGAAATAGAAGGATTTCAAGTTTTCAAGAGAAACCGAAAAAGTCAAAAAGGGAAAAGAAAACATGGGGGATTAAATAGAACTGAACTGTTTACATCCATAAATAGGAGATGATACTTGCAATTCTTAAAAATTGTACTATTAAAATATAACTAGAAGGAATATAAGTGTGGGTATAAGGTGAAACTGAAAGGAATGACATAAAAATAATTAAGGGATGAGAAAGAGCAGTTCACTGGAAGAGAGAGATAGAATGGGGTAAAGTATTTCACATGAAGAGGTGCAAAAGACCTATTACAATGGAGAGAAAGATAAGAGGGTGGGTGACAGGCATCAATGAAGCCATACTTTCCTCAGGATTGGTTCAAAGAGGGAATAATATACATAATCAGTTGAATATAAAAATTTCTCTTACCAGACAGGGAAATAGTAGGGGAGGAGAATAAGTCAAGAATGTGTATGTGTGTATATGTGTGTGGGTCTGAAAGGAGGAAGGACAGATGGGGAGAGGGGGTAGACAGGAGCAAAACACTGCTGAGGAAGGAAAGAGTGAAAAGAAAGAAAGGACAAATATGACAAAAAATAAGATAGTGGGGAAAAAACACAGTGTTCATAATGTGAATGTGAATGGCATGAAGTCTCCCATAAAATGGAAGCAGATAGCAGAATGGATCAAAAACCAGCATGCTACCATATGTTGTTTACAAAAAACATACTTGAAGGAGAAAGACATACACAGAGTAAAAATAAGGGCGTGGAGCAGAATCTATTGTGCTTTAACTGAATTAAAAAAAAAGAAAAGAAAAGAAAAGCAGGGGTAGCAATCCTGATGCTAGAGCAAAAATAGATCTAATTAAAAGAGGTAAGGAAGGAAACTCCAGCTTGCTAAACAGGTACCATAGACATTGAAGTAATATCAATGCTAAACATATGTGTGTCAAGTGGTATAGCATCTAAATTCTTAAAGTAGAAGTTAAATGAGTTACTGGAAGAAATAGACAGCAAAACTACACTAGAGGGGACCTCAATTGTCCCCTGTCAGAATTTGATAAATGCAATAAAAAATATAAATAAGAAAGGAACTAAGGAGAGAAATATAATATTAGAAAAGCTCGATATGACAGACCTTTGGTGAAAACTGAATTGGAACAGAAAGGAATATACCTGATTTTTTCTCAGCAGCATATGGTACTTACACAAAAACTGACCATTTATTAGGGCATAAAACCTCAAAATCAAATGTAGAAAGGCAAAAATATTAAATGTATTCTTATGTTTTTTGTTTTTTTGTGCTTTTTTTTTTTTTAACTTAAAGAACATATATTAAATTTTGTGTGGCTATGACAAAGAAAGTAAATGGAGTATGAGTATCTTTGAGATTTTTCCCATAACAAGCAGGAAGCATTTGAGTATATGTTTTACAGGAAAATTCCTTTAAAAATATTTCTGATCCTTTAAATTTATATCAAGGTATGTGAGGTACTGGTAAGGTTAATGTCACCAGAAATGCCCAGCTTGTTGATCTCATTGAAATTTTTCATTCAGTGATTGTACTGCAACAAGTGGGCATCATTGACAGTTACCTTGAAATGATCAGTCTCAGTGAGAGCTTGAATTTTGAATGCTTTACCAGCTACAAATGGGAACATAGTGTCTTTCCTCCTTTCCCCAGATATTGTCAAATTTTTAATTATAAGCAACTAAAGGCATTCTTTTCATATCATAATGCAATAAAAATTCATTCAATAAAGGGCAACAGAAAGATAGATTAAAATTAATTAGTAACTAAATAACATAATCCTAAAGAATAAGTGGGCCAAAAAACAAATCAATAGAAACTATCAATAATTTCATTAAAGAGAATGACAACAATAAAGCAGCATACCAAAATTTATGGGATACAGTCAAAACAGTAATTAGGGGAATATTTATTTCTCCAGTTTTTTACATCAACAAAATAGAAAAAGAATAGATAAATGAATTGGGCATGTAACTAAAAAAAAACTAGGAAAAAAACAAATTAAAAATCTCCAATTGAACAACAAACTGTAAATCTTGAAAATCAAAGGTGGAATTAATAAGAAAGTATAACAACAAAACCAAACAAAAAAACCCTAAAACTGTTGAACAATAAATAAATCTAGGAGGTGGTTTTATGAAAATAAAAAGACAGATAAGTCACTGGTTAATTTGATTAAAAAAAGGAAGAAAATAAAATATCCAGTATCAAAAATGATAAAGAAGAAATTAATCATTAGAAAATATTTAGCCCAATTATATTGCAATAATCTGACAATCTGACTGAAATCAATGAATATTTATGGAAACATAAAGTATCCAGGTTAACAGATCAGGAAATAGAATGCCTAAATAACCTCATCTTAGAAAAAGAAATTGAAAAAACCATTAATGAATTCCCTAAGAAAAATATCTCCAGAGTCAGATGGATTCACAAATGAATTCTACCAAACATTCAAAGAACAATTAATTCCAATTCTATGTAAACTATTTGGAAAAATAAGTGGAGTCTTATCAAACTCTTTTTGTGGTGCTGATACTTAAACCAGGAAGAGCTAAAACAGAAAAAATCATAGATCAATTTCCCTAATAAATATCAGTGCAAAATTTTTTAAAAAAATACTAGCAAGGTGATCATAGCAATATATTACAAGGATTATATACTATGACCAGATGGGATTTAAGCCAACCAATACAGTGTTGGTTCAACATTAGAAAAACTATCAACAAAATTGACTATCACAATAACAAAGCCAACAGAAATCATATGATTATCTTAATAAATGCTGCCTGCAAAAAGGTTCTGACAAAACATAGCACTCATTCCTAGTAAAAACACTAGAGATCATAAGAATAAAAGGAACTTTCCTTAAAATGATAAGCAGCTATCTATCTAAAACCATAAGTAAACTTTTTGGTCTGAGCTATAGCAAGGGGTTGTATAAGCAGAAAGGAGTTCCCCAGCTTTCAGCCCTCCCCTTCGCTTTCTGCAACTATGATGGAACAGATCATTTCCTACATCAAGGACATCCTGGCCAGTGGTATCTCAAGTTGTTATCTCCAAGACTGTGTGGCCTCCATCAAGAGAGTTCAGCCACTTTTGCAGGTGCAGCATGCAAGTGAACAAATTATTGCAGGTAAACACTACAAAGGCAAAATTGTCCAAATTACAAAGGAACAAGGGATGCTTTCCTTCTGCAAATATCATCAGATATTTCCCCACTGAGGCCTTTGCCTTTAAGAATACGTGTAAACTGGTGTTTTGGGAGGAGTAGACAAGCATACACAATTTTGGAGGTATTTTGCTGGCAATTCTGCCACTGGTGGTGCAGCTGGTGCCACTTCTTTCTGCTTTGTATACCCCCTGAATTTTGAGAGAACCCTCTTGGCAGCTTGCGTTGGGAAATCTGGCACTGAGAAAGAATTCGAAGAATTTGTGAAAATTCACCAAATCTGATGGAATTCATGGCTTGTATCAAGGTTTCAATATCTCAGTGCAGGATATCATTTTCTACAGAGCAGGTTACTATGGAATCTATGATACAGCAAAAGGTATGCTCCCAGATCCAAAGAACACTTATATTGTGATAAATTGCATGCTTGTGCAAACAGTGACTGCTGCAGCAGGTGTGGTCTCCGAACCCTTTGATATAGACAAGTGGCAAATGCAGTCTGAGCGTGAAGGAGCTGATATCATGTATACTGGGAAAATTGACTTCTGGAGGAAGATTGGTAAAGATGAGGGTGGCAAAGATGTCTTCAAGGGTGCCTGGTCTAAAGTTCTTAGAGGTATGGGTGGAGCTTTCATGCTTGCCCTGTATGATGAATTGAAGAAAGTAATCTAAGTATATCTTAACTAAAAAAGGAACCAGTGAATATAGATCATGTAGAACACTCTTAGACGTGCTTTATATGACCAACAAAGCCCAGCAGCAAAAGAAATTGAGAAATTCCATTTAAAATAAGTGTAAACAATATAAAATTTGGGAGTCTACCCGCCAAAACAAAGCCAAGAGCTATATGAACACAATGGCAAAACACCTTTCAAACAATAAAGTCAGATCCAAACTATTGGAAAAATATTAATTTCTCATGAGTAGTCCAAGACAACATAATAAAAATGATAATTCTGTCTATACTAATTTGCTTATCCAGAGCCACACCAATCAAACTACCAAAAAGTTATTTGATAGAGCTAGAAAAAATAACAAAATTCATCTGGAAAAACAAAAGGTCAAGAATGTCATGGGAATTTTGATGAGAAAAACATACAAAGGAAAGTGGCTTTGCAATACCAAATCTCCAACTATATTATAAAGCAGTAATCATCAAAACTATCTGGTACTAGCTACGAAATAGATTAGGTATATAAGACACAGTAGTCAATGACCTTAGTAACCTAGTATTTGATAAACACAAAGACCCTAACCTTCGAGACAAAAACTCACTATTTGGCCAAAACTGCTGGTAAAACTGGAAAACAATAGGGCACAAACTAGATATAGATCAATATCCCACACCCTATACCAAGATAAGGTCAAAGTGAATGCTTGATATAGACATAAAGGGTGACCACCATAAGTGGATTAGAAGAACAATGAATAGTCTACTTGTCAGATCTATGGGGAAGGAAAGAATTCATGACCAAACAAGAGATAGCGAGCATTATGAAATGTAAAAAAGATAATTTTGATACAATGCAATTAAGATTAGAAGGCAAGTAAAAAGCTGGGAAATAATCTTTACAGCAAGTGTCTCTGATAAAGACTTCATTTCTCAAATATATAGAGAACTGAGTCGAATTTATAAGAATATAAACCATTCCCCAACTGATAAAAGTTCAAAGGACATGAACAGGCAGTTTTCTGATGGAGAAATCAAAGCTATCTATAGGCATATGAAGAACTTCTCTAAATCTCTTTTGATTAGAGAAATACAAATTAAAATAACTCTGAGGTACCACCTCACCTATCAGGTTGGCTAATATGCCAAAAAGAAGAGAAAAATGATAAATGTTGGAGAGGATGTGGGAAAATTGGGACATTAATGCATTGTTGGTGGAGTTGTGAACTGATTCAACCATTCTGGAGGCAATTTGGAATTACACCCAAAGGAGTAGAAAAATGTGGATACCCTTTCATCCAAATATACCACTACTAGGTTTGCATCCCAAAGAGATTTAAAAAAAAGAGAAAAGGACCTATATGTGCAAAAATATTTGTAGCAGCTCCTTTTGTGGTATCTAAGAATTGGAAATTGTAGGGATGCTCGACATTTGGGGAATGGTTGAACAACCTGTGGTATATGAATGTAATGGAATACTGTTGTACAATAAGAAATGATGAACATGAAGATTTCAGAAAAACCTGGAAAGACTGATGCAAAGGGAAATGAGCAGAACCAGGAAAACACTGTACAAAAAGCAGCAATGTTGTGTGATGATCAGCTATGAATGACTCAGCCCTTCTCAACAGCATAATGATCCAAGACAATTCCAAAGGACTCATGAAGGAAAACTCTACATCATGATGTGTAACTGATAGACTCAATGCAGATCAAAGCATATTTTTCACTTTATTATTTTTCATGTTTTTTTCTTTTGATTTGTTTCTTCTTTCACACCTATGACTAATATGAACATATGTACACAGCATGATAGCACATGGATAATCTATATAAAATTGCTTAGCACTTTCAGAAGAGGGGAGGGGAAAAAATTTGAAACTCAAAATCTTGAAAAAATAAATGCTAAAAGTTGTCTGGACATGTAGTTATAAAAATACTAATATGTAAACTGTCACCTGAATCATTTTTATTGACATAATAACATTATTTTATCTTGCCCAATGTATTCAGTGAATAAGGCAAGGCAAATTGAGTGTGCTTTGGCAAAATGTTCTGGCAAAAATATTCTTTACTCAACCTTCTCCACTTTCCTTCCCTGCCATGTTAGCAGCTGAATTCAATCTTAAAAAATGTTTACTAAATGACTAGTACATGTTCACCATATGTGGGGTACAGGTCAGAGTAACCACTTGAGATCTAAGTAATGCAAGCTTCTGGGGGTGAAAAGCACCCTTTGAGGACAGAGACTGTGTCTCACGTTTCTCTTCACTTGTATTTAGGTCTGTCCTTTCCACATAGTAGACATTTAGCAACCACAAAATAACAGCCTGGAGAAGAGAGGAGAGAGGAAGAAAGAGAGAAAGAGAGGGAGAGAGGGAGAGGGGCAGAGGGGGAGAGGGAGAGAGGGAGAGAGGGAGAGGGGGAGAGGGGGAGAGGGAGAGAGGGAGAGAGGGAGAGAGGGGGAGAGGGAAAGAGGGAGAGGGGCAGAGGGGGAGGGGGAGAGGGAAAGAGGGAGAGAGGGAGAGAGGGAGAGGGGCAGAGGGGGAGGGGGAGAGGGAGAGAGGGAGAGAGGGAGAGAGGGAGAGAGGGGGAGAGGGGGAGAGGGGGAGAGGGGGAGAGGGAGAGAAGGGGAGAGGGGGAGAGGGAGAGAGGGAGAGGGGCAGAGGGGGAGGGGGAGAGGGAGAGAGGGAGAGAGGGAGAGAGGGGGAGAGGGAGAGAGGGGGAGAGGGGGAGAGGGGGAGAGGGGGAGAGGGAGAGAGGGAGAGGGGCAGAGGGGGAGGGGGAGAGGGAGAGAGGGAGAGAGGGAGAGAGGGGGAGAGGGGGAGAGGGAGAGAGGGGGAGAGGGGGAGAGGGAAAGAGGGAGGGAGGGAGGGAGACAGACAGACACATACAAAGAGAGACAGAGACAGAGAGAGAAAGAAAATGAAGGAAGGAAAAAAGGTAGGAAGAATGAGAGACAGAAAGAAAGTGGCATCACATATTTGTAATACCCTAGGGCATGAAGGCTTAGATTTTAACTTAGATATTTAGTTAATAAACCATTTTGATAGCACAAGTGCACAAGAAGACAATTTATTATTTGTAGATATTTTTTAAAAAACCTATAAAGCCAAAACCAGGGATTACTATGTAGCTGCATTAATTGGCATTATTGGATTAAACTAGATTTGATATCAGAATATCTGGATTTGAATCCTGAATGTCAGTTGCAACATTTATGAGCTAATAACTTGGGCAAACCCTTTTTGAGTGTGGGTTTCTGCATCTAAAAACTGAGGAAGTTGATTTGTACTAACTTCAACTATATCCTAGAGGGCAAGACAATTCAAAGATAGGTATCCCTAAAGACTGGCCGCAGGCAGCTTTACTAACAAAATTCACTTTTTCATTCCAAAGTCAAGCAAGGTTAGTATCAGAAGTCCAAATGAGTTCGTAAAAAAATAAAACAGATTTTTTAAAAAATGATTGTAAAGATTGTAAAATGATTACCTCCCAAATTATATATATATATATTTAATTTCCAATGGGCCTGGAAATTTTATCTCCTTTGAAGATTATAGAAATTTCTAAACAGAATACAACAACATAACCTGAACCCATTAATATGTCATGGAATTTTCAGAAATTTATCTAAGAGATTCAGATATTTCAAAGCTCTATGGACTTGCTTCAAAGACCTGAGAACTCATCTTATTTAGAGTGCAATGAAAACTTATGAGTTATAATCAAAACTCTACTTGGTAAAAATAGGCTGTTTATCAAAGGCACTCAATATCTAATATGATTTATAGTATCTTGATAAAGAAATAAAGAATGTTCAAAAAACTTGTGATTTCAATACCAAATAATACAGAAAAGTAGTTGCAGAAAAAAGAACGTTTCATATTAAACATTTTAAAATATAAATGGTTGTGATGTTTGTTGCGGGAGTCAGTCAATTTAATATTACATTCTATCAAGTAATTGATACAACATGGTACATCTTTTCATGATACATTACTACTCTATCTTTAAGAGATCAACATTTATGCTGCTTTTCTCTGACTATAATCTCTTTATCTTCTAAGTCTTCTTTAGTCTTTCTCTTGTATCTTTGATCATTTGACCCCAAATCTTTCTTGCCAGTTCATTAGTATTCTTTTGATATAACTGACTTACCAACCAGACTGGACTCCATGATCAACCACTTCAAAGCTACCATCACTAATATCCATACCTGTATCATCACCACCATCTCCTTTATCTATTTCTCTTCACAGGGTGAAAAACACTGCTGAAGAAGATACCATCTACACGATGGTAAAGTACTTTGCTAGAACTTGGAAAAATTTGGGCTCTAACAATTACTTGCTACATGACTTGGGCAAAACGCAACCAGGACACTGAGTCCTGAATGCAGTGCTTGCATTCAGATTTCACGACACAATTTGGGGTTGTCTCAACCCTCCTTCCTCATCTCCAGATACTTTTATTTTTTCCCCTTCCCTTAGAGCTACTTCCTCTCATAGTATACTTCCTTTACTCTTCCAGTTTGCTTTACTTTTCACATTCTCCTTACCTCTCTTCCCCTGTCTTGTCTCCAGTTGACATCACAATTATCACCCTTTTCAGAATTTAATTTTTTCAAATCCCGGCCAGAACTTCCACTTTGCCCCTTAGCCTATAGACTCCATTGCCCTATTATTCTGCTTCTTTCTTGAAGTCCTGAATCCCAGCCCATATTCCCTGCCCTTTAACTTCTCAAGTAATATATTCTTTCTCTTCCTTTGCTGCATTGCCTTTCCTTCACTATTCCTGACTTGCCTCTGTCCTTCCCATTAATCTCAAAAGCTTTTTCCCCTCTCTGGACCATCACTGACCCTAAAGTCACCCACGCCTACATTGACCTCCCTTGGTGAGACTACCTCACCCTTCTCTTATCCTAGCCTTCTTGAGCTGCTGCATGGAGGAAAATGACTAATCTAGTGGAGGGCCTCTTACTGAAAGTAATTCTTAATCTGGCATCAGAGAAGCTGAACTTGGTCCAGTGATAGTTTCCCCAAATTCAGCATTCTGAATTTGTTCAGTCACTATACTTCCAGAAAGAGATTGCAGAATTTTGAGGAAAAAAGTAGAACCCTGGAGAATACATTTTAGGCTTGGGTGAAGCAAAAAATAAGTGACGCTTTTAGTGGTCCAAAAAGTCTATGAGCTTTGCTTTTGCTTTTCTCTCAAACCCACCAATCAGCCTAGAAACCCAGACCCTAGGGATGGTGGCAGATAGGAGGTCAAATGGAAAGGCAGGAATATATTGTACTCTCCAGGCAGCTTGAAGTACATAGGGGAAAACACTGGATTTAAAGTCAAAGGTTTCACATTCCTTTTTTGAATTCGGCTTTTGAATTTCTTAGCCCTGCTACTTTTTCACCCAGTGACCTTGAACAGTTTAGTTTGCCTCTGTGAGTGTTAATTTCATCCTTTGTAAAATAAGGAGGTTGAACTAAAATGATCTCCAAGTTTTCTTTCTATCTCTGAGTCCTATAATCTCCACGGATCAAACTGAACTAAGTAAAATCAGGTCCTTACACTGCCACACACATCCTCACTCCCTAACTGTACAAAAACACAAATGGAATGTTCCTTGAACATTTTCCCAAAAACCATATGGCACAGTTGTCAGCAAATTTGCTTGTGATAGAGAATCATGGTACTCCTCAGAAAAGCTAACAATTGGGGCAAGAAAGAATCCAGCACTAGTACACTCCTCTTATATAATTATACTGATGCATTACATAAAATTAAAAAAAAAAAAACTGAGAAAATAATAGGGAAAGAATGTGAAACTCAAATATCAACCATCCCATTTCCTATGTTTGTATTTCATATTTACCTACTAACGTTGGTACTTTGCTTTATTTACAGTTATTTTGTTGTTCAGTCATGTCTGATTCTTTGTGATCCGCTCTGGGGTTTTCTTGGCAAAGATACAGGAGTAGTTTCCCATTTCCTCCTCCAGCTCATTTTACAGATGAGGAAATTGAGGCAAACAGGGTTAAGTGACTTGCCCAGAATCACATAACTAGCAAGTGTCTGAGGCCAGAATTTTGAACTCAGAAAGATGAATCTTCCTGACTCCAGGCCCAGCACTCTGTCCATTGAGTCGCCTAGCTACCCCATGTATAGATTATTACTGTGCTTAAATAACAGTTTAGAGAACTACGTGGCACAGGGAATAGTGCTGGACCTACAGTCAGGAAGACCTTAGTACAAATTTGGCCTCAAATATTCATCAGTTGCGTGAGCCTGGGCAAGTCACATATGACTTCTTTTCTACCTCAGTTTCTTCTACTGTCAAATGGGAGTAATGATAACACCTACCTCCCAGGGTTGTTGCTAGGATAAAATGAGATACTATTTGTAAATTGTTTTGCAAACCACAAAGCACTATATATAATTGCTATAGTTCTTTTTATCTATGTCCAGAAGAAATTTTAGTCTTTTAAAGCAACTGGGAAACATAAGTAAATAGCAACTCATTATTAAGCTTGCAAAGTTAAAGGTGCTGGGGAAAGGGCAGGAAATAAATGGGGAAATAATGATCTGTGGATTACAAAACAATCCTTCTACAAAACATACAAAATCACTTTTCTTTCATATTCTAACCCAAGAAAGGAAACTAAGACTTGTTGAATAGTTAAAGAAAAAATATGGCCTTTTGTAGAAATAATCTTATAGATATCATTGTTTTAATGATATCAAGTTTTAATGTCAGAGTTCAAATTACAAGTGAAGTAGGAAAATCAATACATCCTCCCTTTCTTTTTAGTCCACACCTCTGATTTTATAAGTATGAGAATCTTCCAGGGTGGGAACTACTTCCATTAATGCAGATCAAAAACTTATCTGTAACTTAGTTCTATAGAGTTGCCCGTGGATACTGAAAGTTTCAGTAGCATGATGATAGCATGTGTTTATATGTAAGGAAGATTTTAGAGTTTAGTTTCTCAGGAACCATGGCCATGGGAATGTCAGTTTCCAGGTGTAAGATAATAACTCCCAGAATAGTTTCAAGGATTCTAGATAGTAGTTCTTAAAATCATAGTGACAGACAGTCCTACTGAGGCTGTGCTGTGAGATAAGGGGTGACATAATGTAATGTTTACTACACTTGTGCTAGCGTAAAGTTAACAGTATTGCTAAATGATGACAATTGCTGAAGTTAACTTGTGAACTTAAATGTTGGCAAGATGCCTTCTTTGTCTGATTGTCCTATAAAAGCAACTGGGCATTGGTCAGTGAATGGGGAAAAAAACCCATATGGGGGAAATCCATGAGGGAATCCATGGAGGAAAACCATAGGGAACCTCAACTGACCACCATTGAGGCTCGAGAAGATTTAGGAGAGTGCACAAACTGTGCCTGTCTCAATTATCCCCATCAACACATAGGGGTAGTTGCCCCCCCACCCCCTCATCAGTCCCTGGGAAAAGGGTGATTAGAGAATGCTGTAGGAGCTGGTTCTCCCACAACACTTTGAGAAGACTAGACTAGAATAACTTGATTATTAACCCCTCAGAAGCTGTCCACCAGTCTGACCAGATCAAGAGTGAACCTGTTAGAGGCTGGAGATGGAAAACTCCAATGCCTCCTATGTATTATCTGTGAAACAGTGGTATAGTTAATATTTCATCAGTACAGCTGCATTCCAGGTCTTCATGATTCCAAAATCACCAAAATCACTATGTCCCTCTTCCACTCTGACAAAAGGAGAAGAGGCTATCTCCTTACAAAGTGAGCTCCTGGTTACTGAAAATCTTTAAGTTAGGTGATATCAGATTAAAGAATTTATCACTTTCCCCTAGCATCAATAGGGATTCTTTCCTTCCCCTGTCTTCCCCTCTTTTCTCCCCCCTTTCCTTCCTTACCTTCCCTGTCCTCCTCTCCCCTTCCTTCTTCTTTCTTTCCTACCCTCCTCTCCCCTTTCCCTTTCCTTCCCCTTCTCTTTCCTTTCTTTTTCCCTTCCCCTTCTTGCACTGGTCAGTGATTTCATTGGTGTAGGGAGATTCAACGAGGAAACTGCCTTTATTAATACATGTATCAGAAAATGTTCTATAGCTTCATTCTATAGCCTTAAGCGTGCTGCTTTGGAGCTCTGAAGTTGTCACCTACCTAGGCTCACAGAGCTGGTATATGGCAGAGGGCAGGACTTGAGCCCAGGCCATTCTGACTTCGAGGTAAGCTGCTGATCCTCTCTGGGATGAGGTGGCATTTTATTGCCATCACTGTTATTAAAAACATAGTGAACTCTATTTGTTACTTTTTATGATCAATAGAATTTTATAAATCGGCATCTTCATTATTTAACCTTTTTGAGCACATCAATCACATATAAAACTTCATTTAAAACTGAAATATCATTTCTAGCTAAGAAGAGACATCGTACAGGTGGAAAGAGTCAATATCAAGTATGCTGGCCCCAGGTGGGTTTTTCTTTTTCCTATTTCAGGTGCCTTTCAACTTCAGACTCATTTTAGGTTAGAAAACATTTTAGCTTAGAAAAACTGCTCCTGTGTACTCTAATCCCACAATAAGATCAGTTAAATTACATGATGTACTTCACTTACAAATTATATGATGTACTTACTACTTTAAATTCTAATTAGTATTTCAATAGACTAATTAATCTTTAACAAATCTTTATCAGAAATGTCTCTTAGAGTTTACTATTTTATCATTTTATCAATATGATTAGTAAATCAGAGGAAGAATTTGTGATGTCATCAACATATATACAACTTCTGAAATAAAGAGGAAGAAAGGACAGAAATAAAAATGGAGGCCCGCCCCCCTTTTAAAGGTCTATTTATTTTACAATTAATATAGCAAGAGAGCCCTTTCTTATTTTTTTTCCCAGACTAAGGATTAAACTTACTCTACTGTACAATAATAAAAATAAAGTAATGTATTATATGATGTAGGGGTTCTTAAACTTTTTTGTATGTGTCCTGGATCCCTGTGGAATCTGGTGAAGCCTATAGATTCTTTCTCAGAGTAATATTTTTAAGTGCATAAAATAACATTACAAAGGAAATCTACTATATTGAAATGGTCATCAAAATATTTTTAAAAAATCACAGACCCTAGACGAAGAACCCCTCATGAGGCAAATATGTGAAGAACTACCTTATATTATTTCCTACCTTACATTATCAACTTGCATTATCTTTATCTCTGAGACCATACTACCACTTATGTGTTAGCCATCTTTTCGGTTTCCGCCTCCCTCCTTAATACACTTTTCTGTCTCCTCTTTTTGGTTTCAATACTTAACATAGGATCGTGGATTTAAAGCCAGAATGGATATTGGAGATCACATAGTACAATACTATCACTGTTTACAAATGAGAAAACAGCATAGGTATCAGGTTACTTGTTCAAGGTTTCCCAGGTAAGAAAGGGCAGATTTGGGTTCTGAATTTGGGTTTTCTGATTCCAAAGCCAATATATTTTTTAATATTCTTTTTTTTTCCAGTTTCAAATTCTCTTCCTTCTCCTTCCCCACCCCATGAAAAAGCAAGAAAAAACAAAACCTATTACAAATATGTATAGTCATGCAAAACACATTTTTTCATCAGCCATGCCAATACATTTTCCATTATCTCACTGGGTTGCCTCTGGGATTCATCCTCTAGGATTGCTTCTTTCGGTGATGCTACCTGAGCAGTCTTCTAGAATTGCTGCAGTTTAATAAAAATTGCTGGATCACTAAATTTCTCTGGTGATGGTGTTATCTCTCTACACTTCACACTTACCTGGTTTAGGCCTAAAATGAGAGACATACAACCTGTTTGCCAGGCACATGCTTGATATCTTTCCATCTTGGTAGGATCTGCTAGAGCTTATACTCCATTGGCACAAAGGTTGTGAATTTCAAAATTCACCAGAGAAATGTTTCAGGGAAGGATTTTTTATATTAAACTCACTCAAATCATAGTTTTCCTTATCTAAAAATAGCAGTTAATTCCACATCAGTTCCTGTTAAAACATTGTTTTTCCTATCCTCATAGCAATATAATCACATTCTTTCCCTTCCCTTTCTTCTTTTTTTCTTTCTGTCTTCATATTTCTCTCCTTTCTCCCTCCCTCCCTTTCTTCTGATCTCTGCCTCTCTCTCTCTCTCTCTCTCTCTCTCTCTCTCTCTCTCTCTCTCTCTCTCTCTTTCTCTCTCTCTCTCTCTCTCTCTCTCTCTCTCTCTCTCCCTTTCTGACTCTGTCTCTGTATTTCCTTCTTCTCCCCCTTTCCGCTCTCATGCAAAGTGAACCCATTCTATTTCCCTTCTCATATGTGGCACATTCTTCCTTTACAAACTGACCCAAGTAAGGATTCTACTCTTTTTAAATTCTTGAAGCCCTACTTCCATTAAAAAAAAACAAACTTCATTTTCTCTGATAAGGTAAAGGTTTAGAGGTGTCAAATCCTTCTAAATTCTTTCTAGGTGGGAGACAAGACTGTGCTTTGAAAATAGAGAATAATTACTTGACTGTTACAGAAAGACCAACATTCTATACTTTGTGCAAATGACTGTAAATTCTACCTGCTCTCCATACCGGCTGGAGCCTGCTTCTTCAGGTGTTTGCCTTTCTCAGTAGCGGGTCTTATGACCAACCCCAGACCACACCCCCTCCTCTCCAACTCTTCTTATTTCATTAACACCTTGCCACATTCCAAGCACCTTGACAACCCTACCCAGCTTTTTTCCTCTTAATTTAGCAGCGTGGATCTCCTTTTCCTGGAGTCCTTCTTGTGTTCTTCCACTTACTAAAACGAATTCCTTAATTTCTTTAAGTCGCTAGTTTCTTCCTCTGTAAAATGAATGAGTTGGACAGGATTTTTAAAAACCATTTGATATACAAATATGTTATGGTTTTATAAGCATGTACTTAATTTTATTGAATATAAATAAAAATGACTAAATAGCCTCATTTTTTTTTTTTGTGATAAAGTCATAGAGAGTTGAGCAACCTTCACAATTATGTAACCTTGTTTGCTCACATTCTTATCTACTTGCCTTTCTGGTAGCTTTAACCTTTTCCTGAACTGAATGGAGAAAGAAAGGGAGGAAGAGGTAGAGAGAGAGGAGGGGTGAAGAGTAGGTAGATGGGTGGAGAGGAAGATAGAGGAAAGAAGGAAGGGACAAAAGGAGGAAGGGAAAAGAAAGAAATATCACTGGTCTGCTATAAAGCATCAGAGCCAGAACTATGTTCTGTTTGGTTGTTGTATTTTTGCCATCACCCAGGAAGCCTTACTTGCATAATAAGTGTTTGTTGAATAGTGATTTGTAGAATCAAATGCTACGGTTCATACCAAAGAGCAGCCAGTAATGTTATGTAAATGTTAACTATTAGCTTTATTATATTCTGTTTCTGTTGATTTTACTGATTTTATTGGTATTGTTTTAAAAATTACTTTCATTTCTGTACATATCCACCTACCCCCCCCAACCCCCCCACCCCCACCCAAAACATTTTTTAACAAAGAAAAGAGAAGGAAGAACCAAGGCAAGTTAGCAAAACTAATAAGCATATCAACCGAGTTTGAGATGATATATTCCATTTCCATAGTTCCCCACCTCTGCAAATAATGAAGGAAGTCTATTTTTATAACATATTTCTTTATTTGGGGCCAAATTTTCTTATTATAATTATGTTGTAATTTATTACAGATTATAAGTCATTGTATCATAATTATAGTTACATAGGGTTGTTTTCATTATTGCTGTTGTTTGCATAGATATTGTTCTCATGCATAACGTTTTCCTGGTTCTGCTTACGTCACTTTAGATCAGCTCCTATGACTTTTCCTTCATCTTTTCATAATTTCTTACACAGCACAGTAATAGTCCATTAAATCCAACTTGTTCAGTAGTTCCCCAGTCACTGGGTATCTGCTTTGTTTCCAATTCCTTGCTCCTATAACTATTTTGATGGACATGGGGACTTATTACTAATGATATCCTTGGTGTCTATGCTAGTAGTGTGATTTCTGCATCAAAGGGTATGGACAGTTTAGTCGTTTTCTTAGCATAATTTCAAGTTGCTTTCCAGAATGGTTGTACCAATCCACAACTATGCCAAGTACGTATTAATATAATTTCCACAACTCCTCCAACATTGATTATTCCTATCTTTTGTCATCTTTGCCAATTTGCTGACTATAAAGTAAAACCTCAGACTTATTTGTAATGTGATATTTTTGGTGATTTGTAGAAATCTCATTTGATTATTGTATTACTGTAATGGAACTAGTCTTAATAAATAATGGTGATAAAACAAGGAGAAATAGTGTCAACTTGGTGGAAAGAATGATATGTTTAGAGTCAGAAGACCTGCATTCAAGTCCTGCTTACGATCACTTACTACCTCTGCAATTTTGGCACAACTCTGGGAGTAATTTATCCAAGATAGAGATTAATGGGGTCAAACTCAAATAGAAACAGGGACAGTGATTTATATATAAGGAAAGACCCCAGCTTGCTGCATATTGACAAAATGTAATATTACTTATGTTTTATTATTTTTAGAATTTATTTTGTTAAATACTTCCCAACTCCATTTTAATCTGGTTCAGGTAACAGTGAGGAATATTGGGTGGACCATATGTTTGTTGCCTCTTCAATGACCTCCAAAATCACAAAAATATTTATTTTTTGAAAACTAGAGAAACTGAGGCAGATGCAGATTTGGTGTGCTTTGCTTGAAATCATACAGCTTATATATCTGAAAGCATAGTTGGACTCAGGTTTTCTAGACTGCAGGACTTCCTTGACATTCTGTGCACTGTGACATATATGAGGTTGAAATGTACTATATAATAAGAAAGGTTCCTACTGAGTTATTTCTCTAAAGCCAGAAAAAAAATGTATATGGAAACTTCTAAGTTCTAGGTATTAAAATTTATCATCATTATAACTGTCAAAATTTGGTATCAGATGACCCAAACTGTTGCCTACAAGCTTAACAAAACAAATGTAAAGCAGATATTTTCTTCATAATCATTTAATGTCTTATTTATACAACGATGTCTTTATTTTTAAATATTTAACTTGTTTCTGGCTTTTGTCAATTATCTTACTCTCTGGCCAGTCCTCTTTGTTATACTTTTTTGGGAAGCAACATTTTGGTTGGAATCCATAAAGAGGGTATCTTGCCTGGCCAGTAAATCATCTATTTTATACATCATTCAAAACACTTCCCATAAGAATGGGACATGGTCTGATCTATGTGTATCTATGCAGGGGTGGGAGGTGGGGATCCTCAAATTGAAAAATTTTATCCCCCAACAAATTATTTTTCCAACTTCTACTGTTTGTTGGGGCTTCTTAGGTCCTCACAGTTCTTCAAAGTGATAATTAGCTTCAAATTATTGGTACGCAAACTCATTTTCTTTTTCTTTAGTCTGATTATTTTTATTCAGTTTAGAATTGAGCCATTTTAATTTAATTTTCAGTACCTAAATATGTCATTTTCCTTTCATTTAGTTGTTTTTTTTAATAGATATAATTTATTTATTTTTCAGTTTTCAAATTCATAAGAATTTGAATTCCAAATATTCTCCCCATCTCTCCCCACCCCAGGACAGTATTCACCCCATCTACCCCTTCCTCAAGTCTGTCCTCCCTTCTATCACCCCCTCCTTCCATCATCCTCCCCTCTATTTTATTTTGGGAAAAATAGATTTCTATACCCCATTGCCAGTACATCTTATTTCCCAGTTGCATGCAAAAACAATTTTTAACCTTCATTATTAAAGCTGTGAGTTCCATATTCTCTCCCTTCCTGCCTTCCTACCCACCCTCATTGGGAAAACAAGCAATTAAATATAGGTCATACCTGTGTATCCATGCAAAATATTTCCATAACAGTTACATTGTGAAAAGCTAACCACATTTCCCTCTGTCCTGTCCTGCTCTCTACTTATTCCATTCTCTCTTTTGACCTGTCCCCCAACAACTGTGCTTGCTTCTTTTTATTCCTTTCCCCAATTTCTTGTCCCTTCTACTATCTTCCCTCCCCTATCCCCTTCCCTTCTGCCTTCCTGCAGGGTAAAATAGATTTCCATACCCATCTGACCGTGTTATTGCCTTCTTAAGTCAAATCCCACGAGAGTAAGATTCACTTATACCTCTTCATCTCCCCTGCTCTTCCCCTCTATTGTAAAAATTCTTTCTTGCCTCTTTTATGTGAGATTATTTGCTATATTCTACCTCTCCCTTTCTCGTACTCCTAGTACATTCCACTCAACAGTAAATTTTATTTTTTAGGTATTCTCCTTTTATAGTCAACTCAACCTGTGCCCACTATGTACACACACACACACACACACACACACACACACACACACACACACCCATATGGTACATGTACATAGACTTATGCTTATACATACACATATATAATACACACATACGTACCCATACACACCTACATCTACACACACATATACATACATACACATATATGTATGTGCATATATGTACATACATATATACACACACACACATATACACATTCCCTCTAACTACTCTAATACTGAAAAAGGTCTCATGTGTTACAAATATCATCTTTCCATGCAGGAATTCAAACAGTTCAATTTTAATGAGTTCCTTATGGCTTTTTTTTCCTGTTTACCTTTTCATATTTCTTTTGATTCTCATATTTGAAAGTCGAATTTTCTATTTAGCTCTGGTCTTTTCAACAAGAATGCTTGGGAGTCCTCTATTTCATTGAAATTCCATTTTTTCCCTGAAGTTTTGCTGGGTAGGTGATTCTTGGTTTGCATCCTACCTCCCTTAACCTCTGGAATATCATATTCCAAGCCCTCTGAGACCATAGTGTATAAACTGCTAAATCCTATCTTATCCTGATTGTATTTCCACAATAATTGAATTGTTTTTTTCCAGATGCTTATGATATTTTCTCCTTGACCTAGGAACTCTAGAACTTGGCTACAATAATCCTAGGAGTTTTCCTTTTGGGGTCTCTTTCAGGAGATGATTGGTAAATTCTTTCCAATTCTATTTTACCCTCTGGTTCCAGAATATTGCAGTTTTTCTTGATAATTTCTTGGAAAATGATGTCTAGGCTCTTTTTTTATCATGGTTTTCAGGTAGACCAATAATTTTTAAATTCTCTCTCCTGGATCTATTTTCCAGGTCAGTTGTTTTTCCAATGAGATATTTCACTTTGTCTTCTATTTTTTCATTCTTTTGGTTTTGTTTTAAAATTTCTTGATTTCTCATGGTCATTAACTTCCATCTATCTGCTCCAATTTTTAAAGACCTGTTTTCTTTAGTGAGCTTTTGTATCTCCTTTTTCATTTGGCCAATTCTGCTTTTTAAAACATTCTTCTTCTCATTGACTTGTTGAACCTTGTTGGCCATTTGGGTTAGTCTATTTTTAAATGCATTTTCTTCATCATTTTTTTGGTTTTCCTTTAGCAAGCTGTTGACTCATTTTTTTCATGATTTTCTTGCATTGCTCTCATTTCTCTTCCCACTTTTTCCTCCACCTCTTTTACTTTATTTTCAAAATCTTTTTTGAGCTCTTCCATGGCCTGAGACCATATTATATTTTTTTGGAGGCTTTGGATGTTGCAGCCTTGTTCTTGCTGTCTTCCTCCAGTTATATGCTTTGATCTTCCTTTGGTTATATCCTTTTATCTTCCTCACCCAGAAAAGATGGAAGAAAATACATTTTCACCAAGAAAAGTCTTACATAGTCTTGTTTTTTTCTCCTTTTGGGGCATTTTACAGTCAATTATTTGAATTTTGAGTCTTTTGTCAAGAGGAGAGTATTCCAGACTTCAGAGGTTTTGTGCAGTTTTTCTCTTAGATATCTCTAGATATCTATAAGTTCTCAGTTCCTCCAAAGTGGCATAGTCAAGGGAGAGGTGTTCATTCCTCTCCTGACCTGCATTCTGGTCTGTGAGCAACCACAAGAACTCTTTTCTGCCCTGGAACTGCAAGTAGGATTCCCTCTCCACAGCCACCACCAGTTGTGCCATACCAGTGCTCCTCTTCACCTCAGGACCACCACTCAGGACTGAGATCCAGATCAGCTGCATGATTCCACCACTGTCTATAGGCTGAGAGCTCCAGAAGTGACCATGACTGAGGCAGTGGTTGCTGCCTCAGTGGGGCTGGGGCCAGACCATGCTCCCCTCTCACCAAGGTGAAAGAGCTTTCTCACTGACCTTAGAAGCTGTCTTTAACATTTGTGGGTTGAGAAAAATAGGAACTGCAGCAGCTGTCAGTGATTCAGTGCCCTGAAGCCTGCTCCAGTCCCATCTGTACCAGTGTGGCCCATGCTGGACTGCATTCTACTCTGAGCCTGGTGCAATAAACCCTTCCTCTCATCCTTTCAGATTATCTTGGGCTGGATATCTGTTTCACTCTGTCAATTTGTGGCTTCTGCTGCTCTGGAATTTATTTAAAGTCATTTTTTACAGGTATTTTAAAGACTTTGGAGGGAGAGCTCAAGAAGGTCCATGCTTCTACCTAACCATCTTGGCTTCGCCCCAGCAAACTCATTTTCTAAGTAATAATAATCCATGTAAGTCTAAGAAGTTTTTGCACTGGGATTTACATATTTTTTTAGGGTCAGACAACTAATTATTATAATCTATTCTTCATTTGTTTTGATGAAGCATTTATCCAGAGCAGACAGCACAAAACTCTGAGATTTGTACCTCTCCAGGTACCGGGGAAATATAACATGATAGTGAATGCCTGGAATGGACTTCAATACTATGGGTATTATTCCTCAGAATGTTTTCAAAACTCAAGAACCTTTCTTTTTCTTTGTATCTCTAATATTTAGCAGGAGGCCTTAATCAAGTGATTAAGCACTCGACAATGATTTATGTAGCTGATTGTCATATGCCACTGTCCATTTCACTTCACTTGAGTTACAGAGTCAAGAGAGGCCTAACAGATACTCTTATCTCTGGCATATTGGGAGATTAGTGTGTTGGTCATATAAATACACAACAAATCTGTAATTTTTTCAGATGGATGAACTCCTGATATGTGAACTCCCTCCAACAATACAGCTCATTTATGCCTTAGGGGATGCCTGATGTTGCCAGAGAACCAGATGCTTAGTGACTTGCTGAGGATTACACAGATCCTTAGTTGAAATTTCAACCCAGATCTTCGTGGCTTCAAGGACAATATTTTATCCCCTAAACTTTGTTGCCTCTCTGTAAAATTTTGATTTGAAATCTTCTGGGGGCATTTAGGAGTTATTGCTTCATTTTAAAATGTCTAGGTGTATGCAGACTAATAGATATATAAACAAAAGATGTCAATAAAACTTTGAAACATCCACCATCCATGGCTGATAAGCATAGGATGCTAAGGGACAAGGGAGGCAGATGAAGACATTGGCTTGTCCCCTATTTCTGAAATCTCAGGAGTACAAGATTCTCGCATATATTCCTAGAGTAGAAGACTTCAGTGATCATTGAATTTCAGACTCAAAGTAGTCATTTCAAACATGTGGAGGGAAGGAAAAAAGCATTTATAAGTGCCATCTATATGCTAGAGACTATGCTGTTTATCAAAAATTATTTATTATAATTAAAATTAATTTCTGCTTTTTCTTCTAGGTTACCCTTCACCTCTGTGCATTTGCATTCCCAAAATATTGTTCTCTATTTTCTTTGTTGTGGCTTGCCATTACAGATGCATTACAGACACAGTTTTTCTACTCTGCTCTTTATTTTTGCTATGCAGGTCTTTATAAAGTTTGCTCTGGTGATTCTCATCTCTCTTTTAAATCACTCACAAATACTATGTGGTGGTTCCACATTTTCCTCAAGGTCGGTCTCCAAGGCCCTCTGTCCTAACAACTGTTGTATCACTTTTCCTTTGTTTTGTAGTATTTCTTTATAAACACCTAAACTCATTTACTAGATCTGGAGGCCATATTTCCTGCTGTTGTTACTGGATTTTTTTGTCATTTTATCTGTTTATATTCAAAGTCTTTGAGACGTCTTCTTCCTGAAATCTTGGTACTTCTAAGCTTTTCTCTCCATTATTTTCCTTGTCATTTTTCCCTTGGGGGCCAAGGATAGGGGGAGATCATTTCAACCTTCTCCCATACCAGACAATTTGTAGTTCAACCAGCCTAGATTTCTGTCCAACTGTGGGTTTTTTTTGTGTGGTTAGAGCTGGACATAGCTGTTATTCTCTTTCCCTCAGGCTTGGCACAGTGCTACACTCCCAGCATCCTGTTCTTCTGGCTTGTCCCATTCCCCTGTTCATCATTTTTTTGGTTCACTAGAAGAAGTTCAGTGTATATTTTCCCCAGCACCAGCAGTTACAATTTAAAAACACTGGTGCCTCCACCCTAGCGAGTTTTTGCTCCTAAAGGGCTGTAGCTAAGCTGGTGGTCAAGGTAAAAGAAAATTTCTGAAGCCTGGAAGTGGGGACTCCATGGCACTAGGGGATATGAGTAGGTTTTATTATAAGACTGTATCATGTCTTTGGATCTGCTACTGGAGCCTCACTGTCAGTGGTGTGGGAGATGGAGGAGGGGTGCTGAGTGATTTCAGGAACAGTGAGCATCAGTTCTTTGGTTTTTATTTTTACCTTTTGGATTCTGGGTGTTCTAGATCATAGAAAGAGCTGAAATTACTTTATTGTTGCCTCTAGTATCTATTTTGGAGAGATCTTAGATCTTGTAAAGATCGAAGAAAATATCTAATCCACTCTCTTATTGCTCACATGACCTGGAAGTCCAGATAGAATCTTTGATGAGTCTTACAACAACCCTGGGACACAGGCACTAATACTATCCCTGTTTTATAGTTAAGGAAACTGAGGCAGAGGTTGTGTCTTGCCTGGGTCACACAGCTAGTAAATGAATAACGTCAAATTTGAACTCAGGTCTTCCCAATTGCAGGCTCAGCCCTCCATCCACCGTGTCATTTAGTTGCTTCACTAAGTGGTGCAATTAATGCTTAATGTAAACCATTAGTGGAAAAGCATAAAATTTTCATCTGACAAGAGATCAACCTCATCCATGAAGGAAAGCACAGCATTCCAGTAATTTCTTATATCGATCATACTGATATCTATCTTACCCCTTACTTCTACATGTAGTTTTCTATAAAGATCCAGTTCAACATGACTTCTAGGTCTCCTCCTTGGAATCTTGACTAACAGAAAGCACTACTTTTTACCAGTCCTTTTGTAAGTATCACAAAAGAGTTTCAAATAAAATAGCAGAGTCAAACTATTTCCCTGTTATGCTTAGATCTGCACATTTCAAGGATGAAGGCATTGATGTTATTAGTTGTTGGGAAAGGTCTTCATGGTGTGCTTGGGAAGTTAGGGAAGATATGTGGCTGACAAAACATTTGGCAGTAACCTTTGTGTTAATATTTATTTTGACATCCTCTTTTCTATGTAAATTCTTTGGCTTCACTGGAGGGAATATAATGAAATGGCGCCTTTTACTGTGAAATGAGTTTTAGTTAATGAGAATGAGCAAAGGCATCTATTCTCAAAAGAACTTTAATATCTTTGTTTCTTTTTCCCTCTCTGTTATTTTATTTATGTCTGATAAAAGAGCTGTTTGGGGAAATGTGAAGAGCAAAAACAATTGTCTTGCTGAGTAACAATATGCAAAGAAAACTCAGTTTTAAATCTCTGACTAGGAAGAGAGACATCAGAGTCCAGGGGAAGGGGTCTTGCTTTCGAAGTCAGAGGATCTGAGTTCAAATTCCAGTTCTGGGAAAATCACTTAATCTTTTCTGCCTAAGTTTCTTCATTAATAAAATCTATGATCTTGTGAATGCAGTCACTCTCAGTTTTCTTAAAGTTCAAGACGTTGTGCCCCAAGAGGTGATACTTCATCTGAGGTAAATACAAGGCTTTAATAATAGGAAGTTGTAGGTGTTTATAAGGAAAACCTGAGAATGGACAAGGCTTTCACTGGTAAATGAGAGCTTTGCCCATCATGAGTTACCAGTTGATTTCAAAGATTTACTACCCAGTTGGTATCTAACCCAGCTGCTACCATACCCTCCAGCTGTCACCATAATTTGTATGGATATGGTATTATGGTAAAGAGGGCCAATCTGAAGCTAGAGACCTGGGTTGATGTCAACTCCAGTGGTGCTACCTGTCACCTGTACGAATTTAATGACCACTGAATCTCCTTGCTTTATTTCCCCACCTTTAAAATGACAAAGTTGGGCTAAATTGCTTCTGAAGTCCTTTCTCCTTTCTGGCTCTAGATTTACCTGGGTTCTCATAAAAAATGTCAGTTGTATAACTTGCACTGTCACTCTCATCAGTCCCTCCTCAGCATTCTTCATCCTGGTAATCATAAGACTTAAGTGAAACTTTAAAAAATACTTCATGAGGAAAATCTTGGGGACCTGTGTATTACACTAAAATAAAACACACATCCAGTTCAATGGAAAAATGTCTTGAGTTGCCTCCCACCATGAATATCTGTTCTTACAATTTCAACATATACAAAGGATTATGTAAGACTGTTTTAATGAAGTTTATATTCAGATTACAGTTAAGCAGTGCAGGCATTAAATTACTTCATTAGACATGGGTTTGACATTTGAGGAAACATTTCCAAAGACAAGAAAGAGTTCACAGCACAACAAACTGACTACATCTATTTGGTTGTTAACATATGCAGAAAATGTCAAGTAAATCATTTATAGAAATAAAAGGCAAAACTACTGGTCCTCTCACTTTTTTTTAATGGCTCAAACTCTACAAGAAGCATCTACTAAGAAAAACTCATGACTGTTCTAATACTTAAGAGATGTTGGGTCAAAATCTCCGACTATCAATTGGAATGTGATTCACTGTGTTCACATGAGCATCAAAAGGCAAAGGAGTCTTTCAGAATAAAGTACATATTCTAGATGTTACTTATTACTGCTAATGAGACTAAAAGTTTACTTTTTTTTTTTTTAATCAGGAATATAATGACGCTGGGTGCAAAATCTTTCACGGTGTTGGATAAGAGCTATTTGGCCACCGAAGATACACAGCTCAATCTCCTGTGGCATTTTTAGGAGTTCTTCTCAGAAATCTTGATTGTGACAGTCTTGACTTCAGTATACTCATGGAGACCATATTCTCCCCTAGAGGTGAAAAAATCCAAAATAGCATTTAAGTTACCATTATCCATAACGTACAGTCAGTGTCTCAGTATAAATTCAGCACTGTTCATTATGGAAGATATGAGACTGAGTGGGGGTAATAATAGAGAACAAATCTTAGAGTCAGGAAGACTTTATTTCAAGACTATTTCTGACTCATGCTAGCTGGTTGACCATGGGCAAATGTCCCCAAGCAACTCTTACGGGGAAATAAATTAGAGAGGATTTGATTATCTGGATTAGTACAGTGTATTTCTAAATTGAAAGTTACGAAGTTTTACAAAATTATAGGTATGGACCAAAGAGCATTGGTATTAGTGTTTTGGGAAGTGATTTATTTTCTCAGAAGCATCAGGTACTAGGTGCATTGTCTGACCTAATAGTCCTTTTTGCAAAAAGTCATAGAGAAACCAGTTTGGAGCTTTTAAAGAGAAATTAAGGGATTTTCACACTAACACTCAAGATTACGAACAACTATTACAGGTACTTGCACTTCATTAGATACAGGACTGACATTTTAGGAAATGTTTTCAGAATAAAATACAATGGCATAACTAAGGATTTTTGTCAACTGCAGCCAAAATTATTGGTAGGAGATGGCAAATGAGAGTGGGGTGAGATAGTATCACGTTCCAAAAGAGAATCGGGTTTGTGTAGCAGTGTGCACTTAGAGCAGTCCAACTGTACATAGTCACATTGGGTGAATGGGTGGTCTGTTCTGCTGTGACCATTCTTATTTCCCAGAGAATATAACTTAGCCCACAGTCCCCTGAAAGGCCAAGGTATGGGCTGGCAGACTGTGTTGCATGATGAGGTGTGGAAACCGATCTCTTTAGACAAGGGGATCTTAGAATCTTTCTGTGTTGTGGACCTCCTTTGGCAGTCTGGTGAAGCCTAGACTTCATAAGAATGTTGTCAATGCATAAAATAAAAATACATAGGATTTACGAAGGAAATCAGAGGTGAATGAAAACAAAGATGCATTTTTTTCCCATCCAAGTCTATAGACCTCCTGAAATTTATCGATGTATCCCATGGGCGAGAGGGGGTTCCTATGGATTCAAGGTGAAGAGACCCTGCTCTTGACCATTACAGGGATTAAATACATGCCTCTGCTTATGTTGATACCTGCAGAAAATTCCCAACCATCTTTCCCTGGTCATGTCTTTGGACAAATGGGATTGTACAACACCAGACAACAAAGTACATATATCTTTTATATGACTATTAAAGATGAGGAAGCTTGATCTTCACCATAACTGAGAAAGCATTTTCCAGTTATTAATAAGCTAAGTAATAATGTTAAGTTACTTATTAAGCCATTGTTGGATAAAGGGTGACAAATTTAATTCCAGTATTAATTAATTTCCAATATTGGTTCAAAGAAACACTACAAAATGGATATAACAAACAGGAAGCTATAACAGAAAAGAAAATGTTATAAATCCAAGACAGAGGAATGATAAACTTAAATACTTATGACCCGTACAAGATAATTTGTGATGTGCTAACACACTGGATGAGAGTGAGATCCAAAGAAACCTCCTCAGTCTAGAATATTGGGCCAAATCTGGTCAACTGAAATTGAATAGGGATTAATATAAAGTTGAGTGTTTTAAAATCACCTTCACAAATATAAGATGGAGTAAGCATGCTAGCTAGCAGTTAGTCTGAAAAAGATCTGAGTTTTTATTGATACAAAGCTCAATTGTGTGGAATTGTTGACATATAATAGGCAAAATTGGTAATTGACTCTTGGGCTACATCAAGTGAGCTGTAGTTTCCAGGACTAAGCTGCTGGTAGACCCAATGGACTCTGTGAGGCCTCTAGAAGTAAAGTATTATATTCTGGTTCCACATTTTAAACTATTTTAACACATGTTAAACTAGAGAGCACTTTAAGGCTGGTGACCAATATGTTGGAAGGCATCTGGATCATGCCAAAGTAGCTCATTAGCTGAACTTCCCAAACTTAGTTCCAAGAGGAACTCATGTGGTGGCACAATAGCTTGACCTTAAACCTGATTCATAACAAGTTTTTCCCCTTTAAGTTCTTATTCAAGAAATTATATTACATATGTACATATATGTATATGCATAAGTGTGTGTGTGTGTGTGTATATATATATATATATGTATATATATATATATTTATGTCCTGTCACTTTGTAATTTCCACAGAAGAAATATATTTCTTCACAATTTCTTTTGTGTTATTACTGAGCTAACTACTTTCTTTACTATTAGAAGGACAAAGGCTAAATACGATCTTCTTAAGAAAAAATTAATAAAGCACTGTTGAATAATAAACCTAAGGGAACTGGGACCAATTGATTTTAGTATTCTGTTTATAAATGCAGGCCACTATATGAAGTTTGATCACATATTATTTTCATCTTATGGTGTGCCAATTATTTTTTTACCATGACAATTTTCTTTCTATTTTTTGCATGGGTAAAATAATTTCTGATAAATTGAAACTGAGTGCAGTAAAGTCTAAGATGAGTGAAGTGATTTTATAATCAGTTTTTTTAAAGGTATCTATCAAAGTTTCAGAAGAACCTAGAATGAGGCGGTGAAGGCTCATGAAAAGCTACTTTGAGAGCAGTAGTAATAGTAGAAATAATAATAATAATAATCATAGCTAGCATTCATATAGTACTTCAACTTTTGAAAAGGCCTTTACAAATAATCATCTCCTAACAAACCTAGAAGGTAGGTACTATGAATATCCTCATTCTACAGATGAAGAAACTGAATGACAGAGAAGTTAAGCAACTTGTCTTGGAGTGCCAAAGAATCTGGGGTGACCTTAACCTCCCTCAAACTTAGTTTCTTCATATGAAAAATAAAGGACTTGATAAAAAAAATAGAGGACGATGTCCTCTAATGCTTTGATTCTTCTCCTGCACTCCTCACTCATCTTAAAATTTGACTCTGGGATATAAATATATGGAATCACTGATTTCGAATTAGAAGGCACCTTGGGAGGAGTCATCTCATCCAACTCATTCACTTGATTAATGAGAAGAATGGGGCCCAGAAAAGTTGTCAAAAGTCTTATTGTTTTCAAATGTCAAAGCAAGAATTTGAACACGGTTCCTCTGATTCTAGAGCCAGAAGTTTTTTGTTTGTTTTTTAACATGCTGCAAGGTCATTTAAAGTGAATTCACTGTGATAACTTTGATTAAGTTAAAGATGAATACAAAATTTAGTCATATAAATGACTCTTGGAGATCTATTCATCTGTATGGTAATTTGAATTACATGTGTTTGCTGGTCAGTCTTTTTCAGTTGGGAAAAAAAAAAATGAGAGTGGGAGACAGAGTCAGGGAAGAAGAATTGGCCCTTTCATTAGTCTAAGGAATTCCTGGAAGAAAACTGCCATGTATTGCTATTAATCAAGCAGCTCCTTTGTAACACAGAGGTAGTTGTACAGTTTCCTAAGGCCCTTTAATGAATTTATATAGAACCAAGAGTTGTATTTTTCATTTTAATGAATATGAGCATTTGGTCCCTATCTTTTGTCCAATAATAGTATGTGTGTATATAAGTACATGGCAGCTAGGTGGCTCCATAGTGCACCGAGTGCCAGACTTGAAGTCAGGAAGACTCGTCTCCTTGAGTTCAAATCTGGCCTTTGACACTTACTAGTTGTATGACCTTAGGCAAGTCATTTAACACTTTTTGCCTCAGTTTCCTCATATGTTATTAGAGCTGGAGGAGGAAAGGTTAAACTATTCCAGTATCTTTGCCAAGAAAATCCCAAATGGGGTCACAAAGAGTCAGACATGACTGAAAAGGACTAAACAAATGTACATGCATGTAAGTTCACATATGTGAATATGTATATGCAATATTTATGTCTATTTATATGCATGTATATAATATATAAGTGTTTTTATATTCGTTTTCATATTAAGGGGAGAAATCTAAAACTTTATGAGCCATTTTGGAAATGGATGAGAAATACAGGTACATGTTAAAGTAATGAATCAAGATATTGTCCCAAGAATCCAGGAGTGTGGAGATATCAACATTAATATGGAAATAAATCTTCAACACATATTTGAATTGGCTGGAGATACCACAAAAAATACCCAAAAACTTTACTTACAATTCTCGCCCATTCCCAGACATCTTGAATCCACCAAAAGGGCTTTGAGCAGAGACCACACTATAGCAGTTCACCCTAAAGAAGCAAGAATATTTTATACTTATTTCAACTTATCCCATAAAGCATTTTTTTTTGGTGTAAATTATGTGCAAAGTTTATTTGTTTTTAATTTTTAAAGTTTTTTGATTGGACTTGTGACTTCTTTGATTATAAGAGGTCACTTTGAACTCCTAGTAAGGAAACCCCTGTTGCCAATGCACATATTGGCATTTGCTTTGTAACTTAGAGCTTTAAAGAGTTGTCTGGGTCCCTGCAAGGTCAAGGAGGATTGTCAGAGGAGAGACCTGAACCCAAGTCCTCCTCATTCTGAGTTCAGGTCTTGAAATACATGCCACACTGTCTTTCTGTGCAGTTGATAGTAAGTGGTTAATCCAAACTTCACATGTTTAATTGAATCAACAGGTCAGCTAAAAGCATTTAGCTCTTCAAGTATTATTTACAAAGTAATTTGCATTTCTGTGGACAGCTAGGTGGCTCCATGAATAGAGTGGTGGGCCTGGAGTCCAGAAAACTCACTTTTGTAAGTTCAAATCTGGCCTCAGATAACTACATACAACAAACACTAGCAGCAGCTCAGATGTTTCAAGTCCTGTTAAAAGATCTATGGTTAGTTCTGGAAAGCTAAGAGTGAAGTACAAGCTTTACCATTTTCTATGAAACCTGGAAGCATCTCAGTATGTGCCTAGTGACAGACTATGTCTATCATCCAAGGACCAGCCTCTAAGTTCAGAAAGAACAGTGTCCGCAAAACGATCCTTCTCCTTCTTCTCTTCACTCACCCCCTCCATTTTATTAGCCCAAGAAGCATGGGCAAGATGGCCACTTAAGATTTAGGCCAGGGGTTGGGGAAAGACCACCAACAGCATAAATGAAGGGAGACAGTGCTTACATCCAAGACATGTTTTAAATATAGCTGGTAACAATTAAGCTCACAAAGTGTACTAGACAAGTTCCTAGATTTTTAAACAAATTTTAATAGTTTAATTTATGAGCAAATTCTAGAGATTTCATTTTGTTTCCTATACTTTGTATTGTTAGGTCTATGAGATGTAGTGGGTTTGATTAGGAAGGAGATCACCATAATGTATCTTAAACTGGAAGAAACCTTGTAAATCATTTAATTTAATCCTTTCATTTTACAGAGAAGAATAAAAGCAGGCCATGGAGGTCGTGATTTCCTCAAGTTCTCTTGGTAAGCATCCTAAGGGGGGATTTGCACACAGGTTCTGCATTTCCAAGTCACTACCCTTGCTACTGTATCAATCGTACAACATGCCATAGTGTAATGGTAATTTAAATGGGAAGATCTTTCCCATCCATTAATAGGTCAGAGTCATATGAGTCTGTGGTGGGAGGAGCATGCTGAATGGGTGGAGTAGGAAATAAGTCAGAGAAGTCAGAGTTGGGAAAGAAAGAGTATGCAGCAACTAGCATGAGTGGAAGAGCTTGTCTGTGATTTTGTTTAAGGGAGCCTGTTTGTGATTTGTTTAAGGGAGCTGGTTTGTGGGAAACCTAAGGGAAGGCTTGGGGATGCTAGTGCCCATGTGTTGTTTTGTGCATACATTTCTTTGTTGCTATGATGGAATTGGTTTTATGGTGTTGGGATTCAGCTTCTGGTATCTGAATAGAATTTTCTGGTTGTGTCTTCCATCTGGAGAGTGTATTATATTTTGTGATTCAGAACTGTGCCAACATATTAATAGCAGTATATCATATTAGTGCTACACACAGGAAGTAGGATTCACCTTTTAGGAAAGCTAAGGTGATGTATAGGGACAGAGGTCCTTAATGCCTATAATATGTAAACTATAGATACTAAAATCCTCTTGATGATTGGGCAACTGATGTAGTTGTACTCCTTTTGTAGTACAAGGAGCTTACTTTTGAAGCACTTCATTCCTTGGAATTACTATTTATGTACCATCCCCACCAAAATATATTTAGAAGATATTAAAAAAGCTCATCTGGGGTATTCTGAGAATGGCTGAACAAGTTGTGGTGTATGACTGTGATGGAATAAAACTATGCTATAAGAAAGGACAAGCTCAATGATCTTAGAAAAACATGGAAAGAGGTGCACAAAATAATGAAGAGAGAAATGAGCAGAACCAGGAGAACATTGTATACAATGACAGCAATATTGTTTTAAGAACGATTTTGAGTGATTAGGTCATTTTGATTATTATAAATACCTAAATTAACTATAAAGGGCATATGAAGAAAAGTGTTATCTGCAATAAATCGAAGTATGTATAGAATAGTTTTACATACATGCATATACATGTATACACATATACACGTATGTGTGTATATAAATATACACACATATGTGTGTGTATATACACATGCACAAACATACACACCTATTTGTGTCTAATGAGAGCCATCTCCAGGATGGAGGGAGGGAGAGAAGAAAAGGGAAAAAAAGGAATTTACAAGATAATTTTATTATGTACTTAAAAGAAACAGCAAGTTGTATATAGCATACTTGCAGTTCATTGCAATCATCTCTTTTATTATGCTATGTTATGGAAATACTTATTTTATTCCATAAATTAAAAATAAAATTTTAAAAAGACAGTAACAAAAGAGCTTGATTTAATTATTTTAAAAAAATCTATCTATCTATCTATCTATCTATCTATCTATCTATCTATCATCTACCTATCTATATCTATTTTCTCTGCACTTTTCCTTCTTTCCTTGAGGTTACAAGAGGTAGTTGACAGCAGCTTCCAAGAAATTTCCAGGCCTCCCTGACAAATCATTTGCCAAGAATTTGACCATTCACTAATACTTGGACAGATATTGGAGAGTTCTTTCCGTTAAGCAAATGGAAAGATTGCTGATGCTTTGAATTCTAATGACACAACATCAACACATTTTTTTGGCTGTGTTTGTCTTCAGTTGCTGGATTCACATTAAAAGCAACTATTCCACAGTTTTAAGACAGTGAAAGGGAGTTTCCCAAAGAAAAAATGGCCACCAGCCCTGATGATCTTAAAGTCAAGAACTTGTGGTTCTTGGGTTCCTCTTTACATCTCAAAGCTACATCTTCTGCTTTGGTTAAATCATACTACCAAGGCATGAAAGAGTTGACTTAAAATAACAAAACAGTTTGTCTGTTTCTGGAAATATAAGCCATAAAGACACACACACATACATACACACACATACACGAGTACACATGCACAACACTGAGTTTTCAATACTGTCAAATTATCTGATCAGGGACTTCAATGATAGTAATTAAGGTTGACATTTTATATCACCCTGCTTCATCTGGTAGGCGCACATAAATTATCTTCTGTGATCCAAGATTGTATCATTTTAAGTTGGTCATTGTTAATGAACACAGGGAGGGAAAGTATTCATTCTTCTACTTGTGCTTCATGTCTGAGAGTCAAGTTAGTGTAGTAAGGTTGGAAACTTAGAAATGTTCAATAGCAGGAAATGTATAGGTGTTCAAAATTAAAAACATTGGCACTGATTTCTCCTTTGGGGAAATTTTACCAGAGGTGTTCCTCAAGAGTCATTTGATCATAGTATCATTAATTTTAGAGCTCGAAGGGATATTGGAGACCCTCTAGTGTACTGTTGGTGGGCCTGTGGCCTCAAAGCTACATGTGGTCCTCTAGGTCCTTTAGTGCAGCCTTTTCACTAAATCCAAACTCAGTCAAAGAGTTGCACTTGAGGACCTGGAGGGGCACATGTGGGCTGGAGGCCACAGGTTCTCCACCCTGATTCTAGTCCAACATCTCATTTTACAGAGGAGGAAAATGAGATGCAGAGGAGCTAAATAGCTTGCTCAAAGTCAAACAAGAAGTGAAAGAAGTGTAATTTGAACCTCAATCCTCTGACTCCATATATAGTGTTCCTTTCACTGTAACATGAAAGAAGGGAATCATGGCTACTATGAAGAAGGTAAAGAGTAGGGATGACTTTGAAATGCTAAGAAATTGATGGAGTCAAAGGAAACAATGTTCTTTATGGTTGAGAGATAATGGGAGTAGTACTTCTCAAAGCTAGAAAAATCTTTTGGTTCCAGGAATTCCTTAGCACAGGGATTTGAAAACTGTGAGTAGGGACCATGACCAATAAGGAAGTGAATTGTGGACTGCTGTTGCTACTGCATTTTGTTGTCGTTGTTGTTGAATAGAAAGTTGTTGTGAAGTGTGCCAGGGGATGATTTGTGGAGGGAAGTATGAAGGCAATCATCCACCGTAACAAGAGACTCATAAGACTAATGGCCACTTGTCCCTGACTAAGGCAAAATAGAAAATGAATAGGAAGCAGGTCTTTTGAAATGGGGGTGAGATCTCAAAATCAGTAGACCAGGTAAAAGGGGGCAAGTTGCATAAGAAACTGATCAAGCACATAACACTGAATAATACTGTTATAGTGTGCTCTAGAAGAAGTATAACTTAATTTCACATTATAGGACCTAGGTTCAAATTTTGGCTCTACTTACCACCTGTGTAAACTGGATGTGACTTTACCTGTAGATCTCAGTTTCCACATCTATAAAATGTAGGGGTTGGATGAGATAATTTCTGAAACCTTACTCACCTCTAAAAGACAAGGTCCTACATGTAACAAGGAGAGAGTGGGTACAAATCCTACCTTTTACACACACTGGCTGTGATGCTGATCAAGTTATTAAACCTCTCATTATCCCAGGCAATTCTCTTAAAATTAAAAGTAGTAGAGAAGGTACCAGTATACATTAGTAGAAGAAATTTTCCCCCTGGCAGTTCCTTACACCAATGAAATCACAAAAATTATATGTATGTGTGTATGTCTATATTTATATACACATACATACATACATACATATCTATATCTATAATATATGTGTATATATATTTAATGTTATATAGAAGAAAGTTTCCTGAGCATAAGGACTGTACCATATACACATCTACTTTGCTAAAGTCTTCCACAACAATTAGCATGGAATCGGTGCTTATAAGTAACTTGATTATTTTTCTCACTGCTCTAGACCTGTAATTTCATCAGCATAGAGAATTCACTTACTTGGAAGCTCCCTCTGCTGGAGCTGAAAGGCAAATCCTATTATAACTTCAAATCTTAGGTTCCTGGGACACAAGAGGTTAATCCTCTTGCCCCTCAGCTATGATTTGTCAGAGGCTGCTCTCAAACTCCAGTCTTCCTGACTCCAAGCATGGATTTCTATCTACTCATACCACCCTGCCTTTCTAATAGCTGAAATTAAACAACAAATTTCAGGAAAAATATGTTCAAGAGATAAACTACATAAGGTGAACAGACCTCAATTAAATTATAATATCTATTATCTATAAAATGATCAGTAGCTCAGAGAAAGGCTACATCCCAGTAGGCCACCTGGTCTGAAAGAGAAACAAATTTGACTGTGTAAATGTCCTAGGTTGTTCTGTTAATGTGATTTGAGATGTCATATAATCCAAAAGACCACATCAAATATTGTTTGACTTACCAGACTGTTCCAGCTTGAAGAGCGGAGGAAACTGTGATGGCTTTATCAAGGTCTTTGGTGAAAATGCCTGCTGATAAGCCATAGTGGGTGTTGTTGGCCCTCTTGATTACTTCATCGATAGTCTTAAATTTCATGATTTGTTGGACTGGTCCGAAAATCTGCTCCGAAGGAAAGAGGAGAGATCAGGTGGGGAGGAACATAGAGGAAGGCTTTTGATCTATGTTCCTATATCCCTAATTTGTAGCATTTAGCTTGAAAATTCAAATTTCATTTAAACATTTACATATTTAAACCGCTCCTCCTTGAAATTATTGATTAGAGCTACATATATATATATATATATATACACAAACAAAAAGTCATAGAAAACAATGCCTGACCTCCTGGAAGAACACTGAGGTGTCATTGAGCTGTCCATTATCTTAACTATATAATCATTTAACTCCATATCTATAACTATGTATACAACTATTTTAGCTCCGATTCTTAACTCTTAGACTGATCATGTTTTAGGATTTAGGTGGCTAACCTTGATCAGTACTTACAGCCGGATGTCACACTGCCAGTTTTGTACTAAGGGAGGAGGAAGATATTCAGAAAAACCCAAGGAGTGGTATGAATGTTGAGAAGTCACCTCCACACCTCACTTCACCGTGGTTCATTAATTTCAAACTGGTTGCATGATCCAATCAGAAGGAATCTCCACTTCTGCTTTCTAGCAGAACGATCAAGGATAAATTAGTTCTCCTCTCTAAGTTTATTTTCTTCACTGGTAAAATGAAAGGGTATGACTAGATTTTTAAAGGTACTTTCCATATATAAATCTGAACTATCTGTGCCCAACCTGTGGTAGAGCATTCCGAGCTCGTACTGGTCTGATCAGTCACAGTCGGACACACTGAAACTTCACTTCACCATGGTGATGTCATTTTGGTCCTCTTTGAAAACAAAGGCCAACAACCAAAACTCCAGCCAAAGTATTATTCTTCCATGGATGGTTTTTTTTTTCATTTGGTGGTGGTGATCGTGGAGGTTGTAGGGTCACACGTTTAAATATAGTTTTGTTTTATAATTTATGGGTTATATATTTTCAATCATGATATTAAGTCTAAAGTTATATGGACACTGATAATGAATAAATGGTACTAGTTCACAAATGCACTGGGACTTCGTGATTTTTGTAGAGACTACTTCGGGCTGCCTCTTTAGAGGTAAAAAATCATTTGCTCTGACAATGAATAGAATAAATCCTCAAGTATTTGTGATCATCTGTAGGTTTTGGGGTTCTCCCTGCCCCCTATCTTCCAGGTAGATACCATAGGTTCTAAACCAAGATCTTAGCCATTTTCCCCTTGTCCTGCTGGAGCCAAGAAATACGCGTATATAATTGAGAAAGAACTGGACTGAGGCAGGGAAGCTATGAAAATATTTGTTCATTTTAAAAAACAGTCCAGTTTATAACCCTTTCAAGTTGGGTCAGTACTTTTTTTCTGTAAACTAATCTACCCAACCCTTTTTGTGTTTTTCCATTTACTTTGCCCAGTTTGTTATAAAAGGGGTTTGACAGAATGATCCCAATTTCCCCTTCTTCCCTGAACTAACAGAGGGGAGAAAGTTCCCTGTGCAACTCAGCACATTTCTCATTCGGGAGGGCACCTCCACTCTGTCACCCCCCACTCATACTGTCTGAGATATTCGTGATTACTTGTTTTTGGCTCTCAATGTGGCCCTGCTCATCCAGTTCCACGATGGTTAAAAAGAGCCAGGTGCATGCCCTCATTGTTAGTGATTGTGAAATCTGTGGCAAGGGTTGGTCTCAGGAAAGAGAGGGTTGCAGAATGATTTGGAAGAATTTTCTCAGTGGTAGGTTTTCTTTCCTCTGGCTCCAGGGGACTCCTAATCAGAGCTTTGTGATGTCAGGCATGAGTGAATAAAATGGCTGTGTACAAATCTCACTCTGCCCATGTGATCTTAAAAGATCTTTTTTTTTTTTACTTACCAGAAGATAGGTCTCAGAAAATGAGAACACCCCAGCATGGGTTTCTACAGAAGATTTTGGAAAACCTCCAGTTTGGAACTACAGTTAACCCTCCATGTGGTGATGTTATAGAATCTTAAAACCTATCAAGCCCAGCCCCACCTCTCCTCACAAGAAATCCCTTCGGTGCATAATTGCCTCTTTATGGATTACCTGTAGTATATTTTAAATCTTTGATTGGGTTTTCCTCACCACCGGATGAGTTTCTGGATTACCTCTTAGAAACTTTTAATTGGTGTTCATTCAGGTAATGCAAACCCATCTTAGTACTTGCCCAAGAGGAAAAAAAAATAAGTTTGGAGAGTAAATTTCTGTGTGTGTGGCTTGGGCCATGGGTGGAGCGAGGAGATTAATGTGGCTGTTACCCTTAGGCAAGACTTGGGCAAGAGGGCTCATTTTCCTCATGTGAAAAGTAAGGAATAAAGGCCCACATGTGTTGTAGTACACTGCATATGTGTTCAGATTTAGTCAATGGATTGATTAAATATGCTATATTTTTCCTTTTTTTTTTTTGCTTTAAAATATTGTCATATGAAGTGATCCTATGGGAGAGGGAGGGGAAGGGATACTGGGGAAAATGAAGGTAATATAAAATATAGAAATAAAATCTTTTAAAATAAATTTTTAATTAATGAAATGTTAAATTAAGTGATGCCAAAGGTAGTTTCCAAAAGCAAACACTATGTTTTTGAATTGTCCGTAGCATTGATCTACTGCATTTGTTCAGCTATCTAAAAACTGACAATCATACTCAGGGTTGTTGACAAAATGGGAGATTACAGGGGCAAAATGTTGCATACATATAGGAATAATAATAAACTATTTTCTATTTTAAATAATTAAATGAAATATTTCTAATATAGTTAAATGTTACATAACAAATTAAATATTTATACTATAAATTAAATATTTAAAATAATACAATAATCAAATCTTTTTTTAGTTGAATTTGTTTGTTTTTCTTTGTAATAAGGGAGAGGTCAATGACCAGGGTATTAAAAATAAATATTAATAAAACAAAGAAAAATAATATATAAAACACACATATATAATACACTAATATATTGTGTAATATACAATATAATTGAAGTTGAAAGGGTATGATGGAAAACTTTTTAAACATTATATAGATATGTAAATTATATAAAATATACCACATGGTGATATTTTATTATATACATACAGAAAACATGATACATTTTATTATATAGAAACTACATGTAAAATAGTTTTATACCATATTATGTATAAACTACTTCTCAAAAAATGCATAAAATAAACATATATAGCATAGGTGCTAACACATACTATATTTTATATAACATTAAAATGTGATGTACGATAATTATTATTTTGTTTTGTGTTAATTATACTATGCTATGTATCTTAGAATGCATAATATATTAATTATATCTTATAGAATTATATAATAAAGTATACAAGCAATATATAGTATATAGTCTATATAATTATAAAAATTATACATGTGTATATACACAACACACATGTTCACATATATACATATGTATGTGTATGTGCGCATAAATATATATACGCGTGCACAGAGATACATATACATATTCTTTTTTAGAAGTGAATTTTTTTTCTTTCTTTTTTTATCATACCCTTCCAATAATTTTGGCTTAGTTCTGGCCCACAAGCATGAAAAAGCCAGACTCATGCTTCAAAGGAACCTAAACGTTCTTTGAACAAAGGTAAATAAATTTACCTTCTACAGGTAAAGATGTTCACCCTTGAAAAAGAAATGAACTCATTCAAAGGACTGTGGACTCACTAGAGCTGAATGTGACTATAAGAGAGAACTATGGTAGAGCAAAATTAAACGAATAGCAAAAGCAGATAGTCTAGTAAAAAAAAGTCAGAAATGACTAGTTTTTCTTCCATACTGTCATCAATTAGATAAGTGACCTTGGGCAAGTCACTTTGTCATTTCTGAGACTTGGATGTCTCATTTGTAAAAGAGGTAGTACCATCCCTCATATTTGCCTATTCAGTAAGGGGACAAAAATATATGAAGAATTTTTTATTTTACCAGATGTGTTAATAAGCTTAAAGTTAATAAGTTAATTAGTTTAAGGCTATATTATGGTATAGATAAAGGGTTGGGTTCAAAGTCAGGGATACCTGCTTTTAAATCTTGCTTCTAATGCTTTATTAGATGTATGAACAAGTCCCTTAACCTTCATGTGTTTTATCCAACTAGCCAGGACTTAGTTATTAAGTTAGAATAGACTGGTTCAGATCTGCCTTTGGTGAAAGGAATTTCTAACACTGGGGAGATCACAGAACCTTCATGTATTTTTGTCACCTAACTGGATAGGGAAACAGGTATAAATAGGTATAATAAAGTGACTTATCCAAGGTGTTGCCTAGTATTAAGTTTTAAACTGCACCAAGACTTTTGGAACATCCAAGATAATTTCTAGTTATTATTTTTACATATTTTAAAATGAGAGAATAGGACAGTGACCTTTGCTCTAGATCTTTCATCCTATGATTTTAACAGTGTAATCCAAACATTAAAGAGATTAAAAAAAAAATAAGTCTGTGGCAAAAGAATGAGTAAATAGGATGAAGATGGTTACAGAAAAGAAAAAAATGAAGGGGATAGGATACTGGCGAATTTTGCAAGGAAGATATAATTAACATGTTTTCTATATTCCTGTTATACAACACATGCAAGGCACTCTGTAATCCTTAAGAGTGCTATCTAAATGTTACTCTGTGACTGTCACTTTTCTTATTAGATGGAATAGAAGGAACGGGAAGCAGAAACTTCAGTTGGAAAGAAGGGAAAATCTTTTAATAGTCATTGTGATAGGCTGTGAGATGTTCATCTCTGCAGATGCTAGTCACAAATAAGCAATTTGCAAATCTGAAGTCATGGATCAGATGGTATCTCTAGGTCTATTCTATAGGTATGATTTTTTCCAGTTGCTCTATTTTCTTAAAGATCTAGACATTTTGAGACACAGGCTTTGCAAAATATTACAAATTTTTTTGATTAAAAGAGTATCAATCTCATTTGTTATGTCATCACGCTGCTAGTCAGAGAAACTTCAGTGATGAAGAAAGTCAATGTTGCATCACCGAAAGTCCTCATATTTCTGCAACATGCATTTACAAAGAAATTATCGTAATGGTAACAGACCAATACAACATTCTTGGTTTTCTGATTCTTCAATGGGTTCAGTGTTTTGAATGATACTTCATAAACTGAGGTCAAACCAGCAATTACCTTCACAAGGGGAGATGTTATATAAAGGGTTCCCATTGCTGAAAGGGAGTCAAATCTCTAACATATATATATATTTTAAAGTGTTTTTTTTTTAACATGTAGAGAAAGATCTTCCTTTTCGATTCTGTGTGTATATATAGCTGGGAACTGCCATATGATAATTAGTAATTATTGCCAGATGGTTTGGGTGTGCTCAGTGTCTCCTGGCCTAGATGACAACAGCTAAAACTGTGTCAATGACTAAAAGAGGCAAATTAAGGTTAAACAAGAAGCAGGGAGAAGCATCTACTGGGAAACTTATTCAGTCAGTCGTGCCTTAGCAATGTTATCTTTTGTATGTAAGTGTGTAGGCAAAAAAGAAAGTAACTTCAAGAACAGAATGTGACCAAGTCTTACCTCTTCTTTGGCGATGCGCATCTCATCAGTAACATTAGAGAACACTGTGGGCTCAATAAAGTAACCTCTTTCTCCCCATGGTCCTCCTCCACATTCCAGTTTGGCCCCTTCCTTCTTCCCACTCTCAATGAGGTCAAGTATTTTGTTGTACTGCTCTTTATCAATCTTCATGAAAATATGAAAGGTGGGGCAGATTGAAGGTCAGAAAAAAAAGAAAGTTTAATAATTCAATCCTTCCCTGAACTTGCAAGTCAGAAAAAGAGAATATTGTTATAGATCAGATATTGCCTTAAAACGGCTTCTTTGTCCTAAAGGTTAGTTTCTTTTATTATCCTGGAATTAACTGTAAATCTTAAAACTACAGCATAAAAATGTTAATTGTTATTGTTGTTGTTGATAATAAAAAATGTTAGTGTTGAGAAATTATATGGCTAGGTAATTCAAACTAGTCTTTGACAAGTGGTTAAAATAAAATAAGGTGTTTAAACTATCTCATTTGGTTGGTCTTTAGTATCTTTACAAATGTAACAGTTTTGGGTTCTAAACCATCTTGTACTAAAATCCTTATGGAAGGATAATAACATAATTTTGTCAGATTATAATTTAGCTAGGGTCTATTCCAACATGCTGAAAAAGTGGAATAAGAAAAAACAAATAATTTATTCTGACTTTACTTTTATTTGGCACAAGAAAATTAGTCATCTAGATCTGGGACTACAATTTAGAAGGGTAGTTGATCCCAAGGTTGTTTCACTCCCCCTGCCTCCAGATTAGTTCATCTAATATTTTTATTAAAATGAATAAGTCATTCATACTTGCTTTTAAATTTTTTTTCTATTTTAAATTCCAATTATTATAAACAGCAAATGGGGATACACTATTTCATCAGACTGTCTTCTTAGTTCCTTGTATAATCTCATTTACTAGACAAATCACTTCATGTCTTTATAGTTATCCATTACAAGTCTCATATAAAGATAATTGGCAAGCCCATGTTTGAATATTTTTGAAGACTCAGGCATAATTCTATTTAGAAATTTCAGAATGTGTTGACTGATATATTAGCCAGGCGGCTTAGGAAGTTGAAAGTTTATTTTCAAGAAGATGTCCTTATCAGATACTTATTCAATACTTTCTTTATGGCATTAAAAAAAAAGAGACCTGGGTGTGGTGATGCACACCTATAATCCCTGATATAGGGGGAGGCTGGAGTCCCTGGACTGCTCCTGAATTGGGAGTTCTCAGCTATAGCAGGTCGGAAACTGAGTGTCCAGATTGAGTCCAGCAACAGTATGATGAACTTACAAGGTGGGGAAAGCACCAGACTTCCTAAGAAAAAGCAAACTGGACTAGACTGCAATGGAGTAGATCAAAGCTTCCACACTTATTATCAGTAGGATCAAGCCCATTAGTGGACAATACACTTCTAGTCTAGGAAAAATAGACTCTCAAAAACAAACACAAAACCACCCCCCAACACAATAAAAATACATTGGAACATTCATATCTTCTTTATTTTTTCTTACTATGGGAAGTCTTTTCTTTTTTAATTATGTAACTCATGTCAATCCATAAGAATACAGGAGAGCCAAAGAATACATGGCAAGCTTCCCAAAGTAGGGCAATCTTGGCTCAGTTTCTCCTGTCACCTTCTGTATTCCACTACCATTATTAGCATTCAGGAAACCACACAGTGAATTCTTTATCTATAAATAAAACCTTAACTTTCCAGTTTGGGTCTTTTAGTTGTGCTCTACCACCATAATATCAATTGCCTACAGGATATCACTTCACAATAAACAGGCAGGAATATAAATTTAGAAGTAGAAAGAGCCAAGGAGGTTATCTAGTATTACCATCTCATTTACAGTGGGGAAACCAAGGCCAAGAGCCATATCCAAGGTCACAAGAATAATAAGTGGAAGAGTTGAATATCAAATCCAGTATTTTTTCTAAACTGACATTATAAAATTTTAAGTTAATAGATTTAGAGCTGGAAGCAATCTAGGAGGTTATCTAGTTCAGGGCTTTTTAAACTTTTTCCACTCAGGACCCCTTCAGCTCTTATGACCATATGGGATTGCGACTCACAGGCTAATCTCATTTTAAGTAAAGTTGAGACTTGATGACATCAAGTGACTTGCCCAATGTTACATAATAGTACATCTGAAATTTTAACTCAGGTCCTCTGACTTCGTATACAACATTCTTTTCATTCTACTACACTGCTTCCTCCGTTCTGCTGACTAGTTTTGTCTACCCTGTTTTAGTCTTTGGTATAACAATTCTTTTATGTTTCCAGGCTGTACATAAATACTGGAGACATGTTTGATTCTTTCACCTTCTTCTTACCCTATTTCCTCCATCTATCCTATAAAACATCCTTCATATTTTATCATTCCTCTCCATTCCTGCTATTATCACTCTGGTCCAATCACCTCACGCCTAGATTATTGCAACAGCCTTCTTTATCTTCTCTAATCCATTCTGTATACATGAAGCATGTTAACCTAATCTTTGTAAAATACCACTTTCATTATCTTTGCTATTTACTTCATCAAGACAAAAATCTTCATCTTGGCTTTCATTTTCAAACCCCTTCATAATCTAACCACACCCTTTATATAGGACTTTAGTTCTCACCACTCCCTGCATAAGTACCCCCTTCTCCCAGAAAAGCTGGCCTTTTTAATGATTCTTAAACATATACCACGCCTTTTGCTGCCTCTTTATTAGTGCTCATGACACTGCCCTTGCCTGGAATGGTCTCTCATGTGTCTCTGTCTTTACAAATCCCATCATTCCTCAAGGCCCAGCTCAAACCTTCTTCTCTAACTAGTCCAGCCCAAATTGTTCTCCTGCTTTTCTGAATTAGACTGGACTCCTTGAAAACAGGAAGTAGAAAAGAACACTGGATTTGGAATCAAAGAATTTGGTTCAAACCAACTTGAATCGTGGAGCAATTTTAGGGACCTCCATGAATACAGACTTATCTGAAATATGCCAGACTTAGGTAGATCTGAAACAGGTTCCTCCTGAGACTTAGGAAGTCATCTTAGAATACTAAGATTGTGGGTAAGTGAATGGGCTATTGAATATCTCATACAATTGACATTCCACATTCACTTACAGGTTAACATAGGCAATTGACAGTGAACTATCTATCAAGTTTATTTTATTTTGCAATTTTTGTGGTGAGATGTAAAAACTAAACTATAAAATACTGATCTCTTGTCTTCGCAGTGGAAAAGAGTCTTAAGAACTGACCCATCAAATGGGACGATGAAGCAATAGGCCAAACGCTCCAGGAATCTGTCTTTGTGATAAATTCTTTCCCACAAAGACAACAAAAAGTATTTTTCAATTGTGGGGAAGCCCTAGGGGTGTTTCAGGATTTTTTTTCTCAGCATACTTATTGGTTTAAATGCAATCTATGATAAAATCTTTGCATTATTTTGGGGGATTAAAGTCTAATGAGCAGTTAAATCACCAGCCTATTGACAGGTAAACTCTTTGTTTCTTAGAGGACTATATCTTCTTTCTTTTGGAAGCAATAAAATAACTGAGTTCTCTTCTGATTCCTATAGGTCTCCTAGTTTATCTAATGGGGAGAACCCCACTATGGGTTTCATAGCTAGCTAATTGTCTTGGGTTTCATGCCTTAAGTTGGAGAAATTCTTCTTCGTATCTCCACATGTATCTTTAAATATATATAAACTTATACAAATTCTATTGAAAATACAGATGATACCTTTTTCATGACGTGTTCTGATGTGGAAGATCCCATCATAAAACAATATTAAGAAATATCTTGACCCTCTTTACTCACCAAATTTTGTCAAATCAGTCAACTTCCTTGAAAAGTGTTTTAGAAGCAATGGACAGTTGCAAAATGGCAGAGGTAAAAAGGAAATACTGCTTCACTGCAAAAATTTGTTTATGTTGGGACCAATAGTTTTCTATATATAGAGTCTTCCAAATCCTAAGAGTTTCCTGTTGGGTGACTTGGTTGAAAAAGGAATAGTGGTTATGGGTCTCTGTTTTCCTCTTAGAGTAGTAGGGGAAAAAATAGAGTACCTAGGTCTAAAATGGACATGGAGGTGAAACTGAAGGGAAGAAAAAATGGGATTATTTCAATGGAGGTCGGTGTGTATTAAGAAATTAGGTTCTATCATGGACACAGGTGGAAGGGCAAACTACTAAATGTTTGGTATAGCCTCAGTCTGAAATTTGAAGATGAACAGTACAAACAGGGAAGGCAAGAGATCTGAGAAGTAAGAAAAGAAAGCAATTTTGCTTTCTTGGTCCTAAATAATTTGGGGAAAAAAATTAAAGAAAAAAAAAAAAGAAACCAACCTGCCAAAGGAAGGAGTTGACTTTAGTAGCCTAAATGAAAGGTATAAAATTTTATACCTTTCATGTAATGGAAGGGGGTGTTTAGGACAAGACTATCTTCAAGAATGGCTGTGCGGTGCTGAATCAACTGGTCAGAGTGTTTAGAGTAGAAGAAAGATGTGTCAACATACCTTGGCTAAGCATACTTGGTAGACATAAGGGAAGGAAAACAAGATGTGGGGGTAGAAAAGAGTGGATTTCACTGAGCTTTCATTTGGTGAACAGAGAAGTCAAAAGATGATGGTGAGAATTAAAATTGTTTCATCCACCGAATTTGGTAGGATTTTTTAAAATGTGAAAACTTTTGCATAGTCTTAATTCTAAATTTGCCTCAACTGATTTCAGGAATTAGTGTTAAACTAATTGGTAAGAGGAACAAGGTCAGTCTGGAATTCTAAATATCATTCCGATTTGTTCCAGTCAGTTTTCAAAAGACATCAAGATAGGAATCACCCTCATTTCATCTAAGAAAGGTTAGATCTACAGGGAGCAAACAGAGCAAAACTCCTATGTGTGACTTCTATTGGATGTACTTTCTTATTTACAGACCTGGGGGCCTTGTTGTACTCTTGGATTCAGAGGATCTCCAAGAGTGTATTTCTTGGCACGCTCCACACTTCGATGGACAAACTCATCATAAATAGATTCTTCCACAAAGATCCTTGATGCTGCTATGCAGCACTGGCCTTGGTGGTAAAACACGCCATGATGTGCAAATTCAACAGCATTATCCACTGTAAAGGAAATGGCACCAAGTTGCAGGTTAGTCAGAAGGGAAATATTTTCTCACCAAAGTTGATCTTCTACAAAGGAAGGCCCGAGTTCAAAGCTAGTTACTATTAGTTACTCAGACAATTAGTAATCCCAGCAAGTCACTTAATCTGTTTGCCTCAGTTTCTTCAAATGTAAAATGAGGAGAATAATAGCACCCACCTCACCAAGTTGTTGTGAGGATCAAATCAGATAACATTTATAAGGCACTCAGCACAGTGCCTTGCACAAAGTAGGTACTATATAAAAGTATTAACTTTTCATCCTTAAAATACAGAGCATATAGTCTAAATAGATTGTGGACTTGATTGTCACTGATTTTTTGTTTTGGGGCCTACATTACAACTGGATAATGGGAGAAACTTGAAATGACTGCATTTAAATCTTCAGTGTTAACTGCATCAAAGCATTACTCTGAAAAGACTGGGATAATTGGTCTTTGATGTACAAACTAATGATAAAAGTGACCTCTGTGGTAGAACTTAAGATTCCTTCATGTTTGTAATTGTTTTATTCCTGCCTCCCAGAAAACATCAAAATGCCTCAAATGCATGATACTTTAATACAAAACCCTACCTACCTATGCACTGCGGAGAAAATGGCAGGAATATTTTAAAATACTATGGGAGTTTTATACTTATTTCTAAAAGTGAGAGGCACCTTAGTTTGGTGGCTAGAGCGCTAGACTTGGGATTGGGAAGACATGAATTTAAATCCTGATTCAGACACTCACTGATTATATGACCTTGGTTTTTAGTTGTTTAGCCTCTCTTTGCCTCAATTTCCCCATCTGTCAGTTGGGGATAATGATAACACTTACCTCACAAGGTTGAGAGTATCAAATGATATAATACAATATATGTAATTTGTAAACCACAAAGCACTCTATTACTGGTTAGCCATTATGAACTATTACTTTTAAAATCCAAAGACAAGTCCTCTTTAAATCCTAATTATCTAGGAAGCTGAAACTCAACTGTAGAGTAATTTATAAGAATTTTAAAAATTCCTTTACTAAATTGCTAAGACTAGCTTATTTCCTGCCCCAAAGGGAGTTGTATCTTATTCAGTCTTTGGTTTAGAAGCCTCGGTGATAATTCACTTTAGCACCTGATTTTACTTAGATTATTGAAAGCAAAAATAGGTGCCATTTTCCCTCATGCTTAATAAAGTTCTTCTTTAAAAAATATCCTTTTCAAAACATCGTAAGAGCACATCATCATCTAGAAAGCTATACAGGTAAAATATGGAGGGGAGTGTGGTAGAGTGCAATGAATCAAAGGGCCATGTATCCTTTAGACTTGAGTTTAATAATCCTCCTGTTGATATAGCAATGTCACAACGTCCTTCAATTTGGCTCAGTCCATTACCTACTACAAAAAAAAAATTGGATTTTTTTTTTTGCATTCTGAAAGATACTTTAGTAGAATGAGATCTCTCGATTGCTATTATACTTTTAAAACTTAAAATGAAAACAAAACTGTCATATATAAATGGAGTGTGGCATGCACTTATTTATACTACTGAACTCATAGAACACTAACACTGGACTGGGCCTGAGAGTTATCTAGACTCATTCCCTTATTTATAGCAGAGCAAACAGAGAGAGAGAGAGAGAGAGAGAGAGAGAGAGAGAGAGAGAGAGAGAGAGAGAGAGACAGAGAGACAGAGAGACAGAGAGACAGAGAGAGACAGAGACGGAGAGAGAGGGAGAGAGAGGGAGAGGAAGAGAGAGAGAGAGAGAGAGAGAGAGAGAGAGAGAGAGAGAGAGAGAGAGAGACAGAGACAGAGACAGAGAGACAGAGAGAGAAAGAGAGAGAGAGAGACAGAGAGAGAGAGAGAGAGAGGGAGAGAGAGAGAGAGGCTATGACTTATTGAATGTGTGCAGTTACTTGATGAAAGAGCATGAGTTCAAATTCAAGGTTTCCGACTTCAAGAAAGGAATCATCCTTCTGAATTCAAGGCCTGTTAATTCTTCACAAGACTGTCAAGGTGAATAAGAGATCCACCCAGTCGGTATCTATCTAGCTCCTTGAATGACATTGGTCAGAAAATGGAAATCAAAGGAAAAGAAAGGTAAAAATATTAGTTGTACTCACAGTCAGCATCAGCAAATATAATGCAAGGGCTCTTTCCCCCAAGCTCCAGGGTAACCCTCTTCAGATTGCTTTTCCCAGCAGCCTCTTTGATTAGCTTGCCAACCTGAAAAGAAAAAACATGAAAAGGAAGGTGATCTGAGTGCTCCTCTTTAGAAGGAATGTTTATCTGAGACTTACACTTTTGTAATAAGGAGAGAATCAGATTTCATTTGAGAAAAATCATCACACTGTCATATTAGAGAGTTGGCGTCTCCCTTGCCATGTTAATCTATTTTTAGTTAAAAAGGCTTCCTGTGCCAAAAGATACAAAGTTTTAAGGAAGACGAGTATGATATGAAAGCAAAAAAAAAAAAAAAAAGCAGTTGAGCAAATGTTCCCGGGGATGGTTGAGAATCCCAGAGCACAGGATTAAAGACTGAGGGGTCAATGACATCACAATCACCCGGGAAGCTAAGGGAGGGAGAAGTATGGGTACAGTGGAAAGAGGACTGTTTGGAAATCAGAGTGCCTGGATTCAAATTCCAGCTCTACTACTTCTTACAACGCTGAACAGGCAGTTTTCAGAAGAAGAAATCAAAGCTATCCATAGTCATGAAAAACAATGCTCTAAATCATTACTAATTAGAGAAATGCAACAACTCTGAAGTTACCACCTCACATCTATCAGATTGTCTCATATGATAGACAATGAAAATAATAAAGGTTGGAGGGGATGTGGGAAAATTGGGACATTAATGCACTTTTGGTGTAATTATGAACTGATCCAACCATTCTGGAGAGTATTTTGGAACTATGCCCAAAGGGCAATTAAACTGGGCAAACTCTTTGATCCAGTAATGTCACTGTTAGGTCTGTATCTCAAAGAGATTTTAAAAAGGGGAAGGGGATTTATGAATACAAAAATATTTGTAGCAGGTCTTTTTTGAGGTGGCCAAGAATTGGAAATTGAGGGGATGCCCCTCAACTGGGAAATGGCTGAAAGAGTTGTGGTATATGATTGTAATGGAATATTACTGTGCTATAAGAAATGATGAGTAGGCAGATTTCAGAAAATCCTGGAAAGACTTACATGAACTGATACTGACTGAGTGAGCAGAAGTAGAAGAACATTGTACATAGTAACAGCAATACTCATTGATGAACAGCTGTGTATGACTTAGTTATTCTTAGCAATGTAATGATCCAAGACAATTCCAACAGACCCATGATGAAAAAATATTATCCACTACCCAGAGAGAGAATTGATGGAGTCAGAATACAGATCAAAGCACATATTTTTCACTTTCTGTACTTTTTTATTTCGGTCTGTGTCTTCTTTTACAACATGACTAATATGGTAGTATGTGCTGTATGATTGAACATATATAACCTTTATCAAATTGCTTACTGTCTCAGGGAGGGGATGGGTAAGGAGGATAGAGAGAAAATTTGGAAGTCAAGAATTTGTTCAAAATGAACATTAAAAATTGCCTTCACATGTTACTGGGAAAATATTAATTTAAAAAAGAAATGTGACAATTCTTTGGTGGGGGAGGGGGAGCAGAGAAGAGTTTGGACTAGATAATCTCTCAAGAGCCTTCCATGTAAAAAAAATCTGATCAAAAACCTTTTCATCTCTAGCGTTTCACTTTTCTCCCATGCAAATCCTTCATTGAAATCAAATCAGATCCCTCATAAGCCCATAAATCTTGTGTGAGCTTTTCCACCAATGTGCCTTTGCACAATCTTTTCCTTGCATCTAGAATGCCCAACCTATGCCCTCCACTTTTTTGTGGAGTCTATAAAGTCCTATAGTCAAAGTCCAAGTTACATCCCAACTTCTCCATGGAACTTTTCCTGATCATCCTAGCTGAAAGTGATCCCTCACTCCTCTGAGTTCCTATAGTACTTGACTCAGAGTGAGTGTAAATAGCAATTCCTTCTGTTTTGAGCCAGAAACCCTGAGGGTCTTCCCTTCCCAGGTTTATTTATTTATTTATGTATTTTTCACTACGTAAAAGAGGCTATTTTTGGCTTCATCTCTTACCTAGCTTAATCCCTGATTGGGTGTTGCCTCAATCACACAGTCAAAGACTTAAAAAGGCCAAGTTTTCCTACTGCATCTGGGGCTATCTCCAGTTGTCCTGATCTCTCTCTTTCCACTGGACCAAGATGGCTCCAGAGGAAAAAAATGAGGCTGGTGACTTTGCACAGCCCTGCCTCACTTAAATCCAATTGACTTGTCAGTCATGGCATCATCTTCCTGATGTCATCCATCTTCTTCAAATATGAAGGCCAAACAACAACCATAACAGCTTGCACTATGTATTTGCCCTATAAAGCAGGTATTTGTATATCATACACCTATCCCCACTCCTGCCTTTTTAGCCTTCTGGCATCTTACTCCCCAACACATACTCTTTGACCTAGTGACACTGGCCTTTAGGCTGTTCATGAGCAAGGCATTCCATCTCTCAACTCCAAGCATTTTCTCTGGCTGTCTTCCATGCTTGGCAAGCTCTCCACCCTCTACCTGAACTACTGCCCTCCCAGGCTTCATTTAAATCCCAACTAAAATCCCTCTGACTACAGGAAGCCTTCCCTAATACCACCACTTCCTCTTTTTCTTTCTCTTCCTTCTTCCCTCTTCCTCTTTCCCTTTCTCCTCCTCTTTTGGAGGAGGAATACTTTGATAGCTTATACTTTGCAAGGTGTCTTGGGGTTTGGGGTGCTAGATTTTTTTTCCTCTCTACTTATTTATATCATTTTTTTAAACCTGGAAAATTAACTTTTTTGTCTCATATATATGTATATATAAATATATATATGTCTCATTTATAATTTATTAAAATATAGTTCTGAAAAACCAGGCTTCAAATAGAGCAACTTGGATATGCATTTAAACCAAAATCACTGGCTCCTACTGATCCAAGCCTCACTTGCTCCTCATTTGTTCAGAGTGAACGTAAATACCAATTGTTTCTGTTCTGTCCAGAAATGCTGTTGGTCTTCCCCTCCTTTACTGATTGTTTTTTTGAAGACAAAGTAGGCCATCTTTTACCTCAATTTTTACCTAGCCTTTAACTATGAAATGGGTGTTGTTTCAGATAAACTAAGACCTGGAGAAGGCCTTAGCTTAAAAAAGGCCAAAGGTCTCCTACTGCATCCTGGTCCATTGCTGTCATCCTGACCTATGTCTTGCCACTGGACTCCAATGACTGGAGGAGAGAGTGGGACTGATGACTTTGCACAGTTCTGCCTCACTTAAATCCAATTAGCTTGCAAGTCAATATACTACTCTCTGTATGTCATGGGTCCTCTTCCAGAATGAAGGGTCCTCTTCCAGAACAACCAACAACCTCTCTTAATTCCAATATTTTTCCTCTTTTTATTATTTCCCAATTATCTTGTTTTGTATATATCTGCTTGCATGTTATTTTCCTCATTAGATTATAAGCTCTTTGTGAACTGATTATTTTTTGACTTTTTGTATCCTCAGAACTTAGCACAGTGCCTGGCATGTAGTAAGTGTTTAGTGAATGTTTATTGATTAATCAATTCATCTGTCAACTAGATGATAAGCTTACAGAGGGTCAACATTGCTATAACTATTTCCCAAAGAACCTTATATGCTAAGTGCTCAATAAATGTTGATTAAATGATACTCTTCTCCTTCTTTCAGAAAGGAATGCCCTTTTTGACAGAAGAGTTGGGAAAGTAACGTTGAAGAATCATTTTTAAGACCTTATTATGTTCTAGGCACAGATCTAGGCACTAGAGGTACAAAGGCAAAGTGAAAAAGCTCCTGCCCTCAAGGAGCTTAAATTCTATTAGGAGAGACAACATAAGCATATATAAATAAACATATAAAAAACAAGTAAATACTTGTAACAGATACATGTCCTTTGGGTATAAGTACTTCAAAATCCACATGCTTGACAGCCCTCCTCAAGGTTGGAAGTCATTATTCAAAACATTCTGCCTTTGTATACTTTCCCCCACAGCTCATTTCCTATGTGCTAGGATTCTTTTCGTGTGTGTATTTGGGGGTGGAGGGTTTCAGGGTAGACTGTTTCTTCTTGATGGTCTTCAAATATAGTTCCTGGACTTTTAAGTCTTGATATTCTCAAGATATTTCTCAATTAAAATGATCTGTAGTCAATTTCTTTTTACTTGGTGAAGGAATATTTCATATCCCTTGAATAAAGTAAGTTCACTCTGTCCTTTTGGTGACCTCTCAAGGAACATAACATGCGCGAGTTGGCCATGCCTTAATGTTTTGGGAACTAGCCACTCCCGGAACACATAGATAATACTTGGAGGATCTGGCTAGTCCTCCCAGTATATGATTAATTCACTTATATCTTGTGGCCCCCGTATGATATGTCCTTGACGAACAAACATCTGCATTCCCACGGCCATGTGCCTGACCAGCTCGGAAGAGTGTGTGGAGCCGTTGGCAAAAAGCCTTCTTTGTCTAGGTCCCTATAAACTCCCCTCACTTAGTGCAAGTCCTTGGAATCTCACCCATGGAGAGGACGCTCTGCCTGGGACCCTTGTGCTCCCAATTCGGACCCTGAACGCTGTATCCCGGGATTCCCCAGCTGAGAAAATTCAGGTGTTGGTGCTCCTCGAATTGGTGATGTTTTCTTTTTCTTTTTCTGTTATACTGATTATTATTATACTTATTACTCTGTGCTTATTGTGTATTATTTGCTGTATTGGATGTTATTATAGACAGTCTATAATTAAACTACCTTCATTTTTAAAGCAGTGTGAGAGTGTTATTTACAGGAACGAATCCAAACCCCTAAAAATCACAAAACACTTGGACAGAAGTTTGGAGTAAATGATCATAATAATAATATAATAATAATAAAATAAGTATCTATTTGAGTTCCAAAACTGTGTGATTCTATGATACCATTCTTTATTTCTCTATTCCTATCCCATTTTCTCCCACAGACTACAAAGTGAAAACTAGAAATGGGTATTTGGGTAGCCTGTCAAGTACAACAGTATGTTTAATTTTTGACAGTCACTTAAGATAGATAATGACCTATGATAACTGAATAATGGGAAGTCTTCATTACATTTCGGAAAATGCAATGCTCTCACTGATCCTAAAATATTTGCTCCTAAAATTGTTCACCTCTGGCTCATCAATATTCTAAGAAAAATTTAAATAACAAATTATCCAAAGATCAATGGAAACACATGAGGTGCATATAAGTAAGCTACAGAACACCACCAATAATGACTCATGTAGAGGTACGAAAAATAAAACTAAGGACATATCTGATCAGAAAAGAAGGCAGGCAAGAATGAGAAGCAATACCTGGGTCATCTACTTGGTGCATGAGTATCAAAGTTATAACAAAAGAAAAGCTTTTAGTGCTTTGGGTGGATTCTCTAAGGAAAACACAGACAAAAGTGAAAGGGATGACTGGCATAGAGGGCCTATAATTTGCATCTTTGGAGGCAGCACAACCAATGCATACCTCTATAAAAGCATATAACCTCCTCTTAGAACTGTTGCAATAAAATGCCTGAATAGTTTTTTAGTTTTGCTGAGAAACTTATGCAATTATGTTCAGTAAATCTAGGAATACATGGTTTAGAGCCCATCTGAAATACCCATACCAATTTTCCTATGCCACAACCATACTTCTGATTTAAGAAGACCAAGAAGGTATGTTTTGCTCCTTTCTATTCTCAAAGAGTTTCCATGGGTTCATTTTTTTTTTTTTTGAAATGGAGGTTGTTAAGAAGTTAGTGCTCTTCTGCATTCTGTAACATTTAGGAGTATCTAACTTTAGCCAGAATTAGTGGTACATTTCTGGCATCTAAAGATATTAAATTTACTAGATTGAGTAAAAATTATAAAAAGTGCAAGAGAGGAAAAAAAGGTTACAACTTTACTTAACGTTTGTGAGCCAGAAAACTATCCCACGTTGTGGGGTATAGACATAGCTTATAAGTCTATATTTGAGAGGCTCAGATGTTTAAATGGGCCCAACTGGTAGACATTCTCAAATGCTGCTGTGCTACTTGGCTGTCCTTTACTAGTGCTTTCACTATATGAGGTAGCACTATTTTGTCCTTCATTTTCAAAGAGCACTAATGATGTCACAGGATGATGTCTTGACTTGTGCATGAATTGAATTTAAGTGAGGCAGAGTCCTGCTGTTGTCAGTCTCACTTCTCTCTTCCAGAGTCATTGAAGTCCAGGGCCAGACAAAAATGAAGATGAGTAGTGATGGACCAGGATGCAGTGGATGACCTTGGCGTCTGATGTCTGACCAAGACCTAAGTACTCCACAGTGCCTGCTTCATGCCTACTGGAACAAATGGTTCTCATTCACTCATTCTTCTAGTGGGAAGTCTTCACATGCTTGGAGTAGAAAGCCCCCTAACTCACATATGGGTTTGAGACACCTTGATCATTCTCAAACTGTTTTAGCCCATCTGCCCAGAGAGTTTTACTGGGGTGTGACTGCTGCTCATGCTACAGCTTCTTGGAGCGACAGGTGAGAGTTGTGTGACTGGTTGGACACCAAGGTGGATAAGCAGGTTTGACAATGGCTCAGCAAGCCATCAGACACTAGTTTTCCCTGAATATTCCATACATTCCATAAGAGGCAGTATGGTTTGGTGAACAGAACGCTTGGACTAGGGAAGACCTGACATTACTGTATGGTCACTCAACTCCTCTGAGTTTCAATTTCCATCTGGGTGAAAAAGGGATGATAATTCCTGTATGGCTTCCTCACAGGGTTATTGGGAGGATCCAGTGAGAAAATCTGCATAGTGTTTCATGAATTTTGAAGCACTATGCCAGTGGTACATATTGCAAACTACTTACATGACATCAACAAATAGCATATATTCATTAAAGTCTTTGAAATATAAAGCTCTTACAAAAACAAAAGAAGTACAAGCATGTTTTAAATGAGTTTAACAGGGTCTCTAACTTGTATTATAAAACTTAAAAATGAAAACACAGATGTAATAAACAGATCAGGTATGGTATATACTTGTACTACTGAACTCATAGAATATCAGAACAGGATGGGATCTGAGAGTTTATTTAACCTCACCCCCTTATTTTGTGGCAGAACAAACTGAAACACAGAGAGGTTATGACTTGCTGATTTTTTTTGTAACAATGACAGAAATTGGACTCCATTCCAAGATTTCTGACTTGAAGGCCTGGGCAACCTTTCATAGGATGGATAGAAGAAAAGCACTGAAACACATACTACCTTATTAGCCCTGGCATACCATTCACCACAGTTCCTATGAAATGATATTTGAAAAGCAAGAAGAGAGAGCTCATTTCAAACTTCCAAGCTCTAGGCTTGATTTACACATCATCATGGTATCCATTGTTATATTATGGTCATATACTACGTACATATGTGACTCGAGCACAGTAACATGTGGGGCCCACCCTGACTTCTCCAACTTTTGTCAGTTGGTTTGTGTTCACAGAATCCAAGGCTATTTTGATACTTTTCTATTTATGACAAACACGATAATGAAAGATAGTTTGGTGGGGATCAGGAGGGTGCCAGGCCTCTATCAATCTAACAACAAGCATTTATTCGATGTCCATTATGTGTCTGACTGTAATATAAATACAAAAATGAAAGAATTCCTGACCTCCAGGAGTTTATATTCTCCCAGACCTACTGCAGCTCCTTGCAAATAGGAGACACTTGATGAATGCCTACTGAATTCAATCACAGAGGGTTGTTTCTCTAAACTGCTCGTCTTGCTTATATGGTATTTTTGAAGAACACAGTAAGATAAAGATAATTAGACAGGAATGCATTTTATGAGGAGTCTTGACCCTAAAGTAGGGGCTGGGAATGACTCAACATTTAAATTGTCTTACCTCGGTGGACCCTGTGAAGGCCACTTTATCTATATCCATGTGAGAAGAGATGGCTGCTCCAGCTGTGGGTCCATAACCAGGCACGATATTCACCACTCCTGGTGGAAAACCTGCCTAAAAGAGTAACGGAGCCACAAATTGATTCCAGAGAGGGAGAATCTAATACTACTACCAGCAGAAAAGCACCCTGAGTAAACGAATAAACGATGAGAGCATTTATTAAGCACTTGTGTGCCAAATACTACATTAAATGCTGGTAATCAAAAATATAAAAGGAAGAAATCCCTAGCTGCCCCTTATCCTCCTAGGGTCTTATATTTTAACAGGGGAGACAACCTATATATGGGAGTCACTAGTGGCCAGTAAATGGAGTTATGGTTAGGTGAGTCACATAAATAGCAAGGGCAACTGATAAGCCCTTTGGTGAAGTGATCATAGATCATAGGAAGGGAGGGAGAGTTAGGAGAATGGTAGCAGGTGTGTACTCTGCAGGATCCGAAAACAAGGGCATATGGTCCTAGGCAGTGAAGGAAAAAATGTTTTTGCTAAGCACTCATTGGGGGCAGGGGAGGGTATGAATACAAAGAAAGGCAAAAATACATATTCTGTCTTCAAGAAGATCATATTCTAATGGGGGAGAACACAGAAAATATTTGTTTAAAATTCTTTCATTTGACTACATATGATTGCTTTTAGGGAGGCTGGTACTCTAGTTTTTTTCCTTTTTTGTTCCCCTATCCAAAATATATTGTTAGAGAGTATACTATGACTTAGCAAACTTACCTCTTTGATTAGAGATGCTGCATAAAGAGCAGACAGTGGGGTCTGCTCTGCTGGTTTGACCACTACGGTGTTTCCACAGCAAAGGGCAGGTCCAATTTTCCAAATGAACATAACCAAAGGGAAATTCCACTAGAAAGCAATAAATAAGAACCAATATCCTTGTTAATACTGAATGGCCTTCTTTGCTAAAGTTGTACACTGATGTCTTACTGAGGCATGGGGCTGACTCTAGTTTTCAAAAGCTATACCAGTGGAAAACAGACTTTGGAAGGGTCTATGTAACTAAAAAAAAAAAGTCTTGGGTATGGGTCAAAGCTCCAGGGATAGGTTAGACATCGTTTGAAGACTAGTGTAATATTTTTTTTAGTGAGGAAGGCTCATCAGAAGAGTAATACATTTCACTGCATAATCATTGCATCTTGTTATTTTCAGTCCAAAAATTGATTTATAACCTTTCATTGCAAAATTGTTGTGTGGTATATTTTGTTTGTCATGCTGCTTAAAAGGTAAACAGAGCAGCAAAGTATTCACCAGTGACATATGGATACGTATTCATCTCTCACGCATTGTGAGGTGCAAGTCTAGAATTCTCAGTGCTCGCACACTGTCAGTATTCAATTTTAACGTATATTCACAAGAATTATGTGCATCTTAATCTGGCCTCAAAGACAGCTTAGTAATAAATGACTTTTAAGTAATACTGGCATAAGCTTGTCAAAAGCTTCATATAATGGTTGCATCTAATTTTTTTTGCAAAAAAAAAAAATTGGCATAAAATCTCTGATGATTTTGCAGTAAAACAGGGCAACAGTCATCAATTCAGAATTCCCTCCCACCCCACAATCCTCCTTGCCCCAATCAAAGCAACTCATATCAATCTGTTTATATAGAAAGCTTATGATTCAGACCAGAGAAGGAGGACCCACACTTATGAAATCGTGGATCTATGATTAGATTTTCCACACATTTCGAATTTTCAAAATCTGAAACAATTATTATTAGAGTAGTAAAAACTTGATTTTTCCATTTCTTGTTGATTTAAGTATACTATCAAAAGTGAATCCTCAAATTAAAAAGGTAGTTTTTAATGAAATCATCTTGTGTAGGATGGGAACAGATAGGTCCTTTTCATTTCTGTCCTTTGAAGTGACTTTTCAGCCTGAAAAAAACAAAGCATGTTCATGGTCTAAGAACCAAGTACTCAGTGGGAAATAGATTGTGGATCTATTTGTGTTTAAAGACTGAAAAAGCTCTTTGTTCTCAAGACAATTAGTCATTATTTACAAAATTATCACATTGCCTAGCTAATTCTTTTTAGAAATAAGTGGGTCACTAAAACAGCTATCCAGCTGTTAGTGATTTGTGCTTGCTACATTTGATTTTTAATAATGCATTTTAAAAGTATGTGTCATTTTTTTGACTTTTACCATAACAAATGGCATAGAAAATTCACTTCCAAATCTAAGAGATGGAGCTAGTTATTTAGATACTATATTTATCATCAAAAACAGCATGACATAATGGATAGGAGAACTAGCCTCAGTCAGTGAGTCTTGCCTGTATCCCATGCTAATGGTATGAACCTGGGCAAGTCACTTAACCTTGTATTGCCCTAGGAAACTATCTAGAAGAGTTGCTGAGCAGATGCTCTTCCTTCTGCATGGATACAGGAAGTCCTTCATCAAGAGAGCCAATGATACTCTAGATTTTGATCCAAAAAGATAAGTTATTTAAATGGTTGGCATATTGGAAAATGCCAACAATAAATCATTTTTTGTAGCTGATATTCAAGAAAATCATAGCAAGGATGACTCTTCCTTTAAAAACAGAGACATGTTGCCATTTGCTTATAAAAATGTAATGTCATCATTTTAAATCTGGAGAAGGATACACTATGCTTTAGAATTGTACACCAAAATGCCACTGGCAGTACTTTTAAAAATGTTGATACTTCAAAGGATTTTTTATCTTATTGGTGGGGGTATTTCCATCCACAACCAATCATCCCGTATGACTTGTGTATGTTATACTTTAGAAAATTCCTTTTGGAATTCCACAGCCTGGAGATGGGGCTTCTCAGCAATTAGAGATTTCTAGTCGGCAGTTCAAAAATGATGTTGAGCAATAGGATATGTTTTAATTACACTGAAATGATGCCCTCTGAAGCAAAATATTTAAGTCTCTCTTTATTCCATGGTAGGAAAAATAAAACTTAGGACACTGTATCATCCTGCAAAGGCACATAAAAAGCAATAAAAAAATAAAATTCATCTTTAAATTGGGTAAAATACCTCATGTGTTTAATGGGGATATTTGATTCACTGACACTGGGTCCCGAAAGGGAAGAATTCTTGGTATACAAAAGGAAGTCATGACTCACTACATAACTCTTCGGCAACTTTTGCATTTAGTAAAATTCTAAATGTAAGTTTTGTGGGACAAAAAGACCATGCTTGATCCTTTAATCAGAGAATTTCCAAAGTCTCACATGTTAAGGCAACTTACAGGAATGATCTGACCACAAACACCAACAGGTTCATGTCTTGTGTAAGAGAAATATTTTCCATCTAAAACAAACAAACAAGCAGCACAGTAAACTCAAAAATGCATCTGAAACAGCTGTGATGGATAAAGCCAACAATTAAGTATATACAAAATGGAAGTTCACAACAGTATATCTCTGACCTCAGGCCAAATCAACTACCTTCATGCCTGGGTACTAGACATGCTCTAAAAGGCATATTTCCAAATATTTCCAGAACACTAATGGAGAAATGGCAATGAATAGAGTGGTGGTGGTGGTGGGGAGGGAGATGTAGGGAAAGTGCCAAAAAACATAGTTCTGCAACTTTAGTATGCCAAAATTTAATAGAAAAATAGAAATCAAGATTTCTATAAAATACAGCCTCCATTCTCTTTGCTGTAGGTACAACCTCCCTCAGTGATCTGTCCCAAATGATTTTTTTAAAAAGAAAAAGAAAAACCACAAGAAACCCCAAACATCTCTTCTACTACTCCCATTTTCTTCCCAAGCCCCATTAAAGACAACTGGTTTATGTCTGATTTTAACTTCATTCCAGACACACGAAGATTTCCTTTGGTCTTTCCTGCTACATTTGGTTTAAACTTCCATAGATTCTAGATCCTATAGAAACATGGTGGCTATCAAAAGATAGGACTGTATTCCACTAGAACCTAGTTAAGTATTTTCCATATTTGTTGTTGTTCAGTCATTCAGTTATGTCCATGGACTACAGCCAGGGCTTCTTCTATCCTGCACTCTCTCCCACGGTCTGGCCAAGCTCATGTTTGCCGTTTCTATGACACTATCTATCCATCTCATCCTCCGCTGTCTCCTCCTTTTACTTTCAATCTTTCTGAACACCACTGTCTTTTTCAATGAGTCCTACCTTCTAAACTAAAGTATTTAATCTTCACTTTCAGTATTTGTCCTTCTAATGAATAGTCTGAATTAATTTATTTAAGTATTTTACGGATAGTAGATGCTTAATAAATTCTTGTTGTATTTTAATACCCATTCATTAATATCTTGGTATACATTTCATTCCTTCTCTTACTTAATCGATCTAGAAACTTGAGTCTCAAAAAGAGCCACATGATTATGCCTCACTATGCCTCACTATTTTCTTACTCCATTGTGTGTCACTTCCCACGACCTTCCCAATGCTCACCTCATTTCTGTGGTTCATTTTTGCTTGGCCTTTTTTACTGGCTTTTAGTGTAGCTGCAATATCATTAAGGCTGTTTAAATTATTGGAGAAACTTAAGGATTATCTCCATCAAATCTTCAGCTACTGAGTTCATTAACTGGAGAGACTGATCATCAATGAGTAGAGGTAGATAGACCATGAAGGACAATTTTCCTCCATGTTCTCACAGAACAAGTTAGGTTTTAGATGAATAGTTGGTTTATCTCTCAACTTTTCTGGTCAAACTGTTTCTCTTAAGACCAATAAATATAATTTATAACAGTGTGTCATTTTGATCTCTTCTGTTCTGGAGTTGAGTCAAATTCCAAATGTCAAGTTCTCCAAATTTCTGTTTATCTTTCCATGAAGTTACTTGCACATCCCATTAAAATATTGATAATATTGTACATAAGTATTTTATATATTATACATACATGCATGTGTATGTATGTGTGTATATATATAAACACATATATTTGAAGAGAGGGTATTCAATAGTTATTAAAATATTTCTAGACCTGTTATTGGAATAATTTTGTTGAATCTGTAATTAAAGGGGAGATGATAAATATTAGTATACCCCAGCACCTGCCAAGGTGAAATTTTTCATTATCTAATGAAGTAATTTTAGTACGAAGTACTTGACTGTAGCTAGATGTGTTCAATCTCTATTTTTTTAAGGGCTCACATTTACTTACCTATTGGGACTGTACGACCCTGGATCTTATCTGCCCAGCTTGCAAAGTAACGTAAAGTCTTCACACAACCACCTAAATCCATCAGATATGCATTGGAAAAGACTTTCCCACCATTTACAGATTCTATTGTCTGGGAGAAAAAAGATTAAACTCAAATTCAGCTCAATACATTTGTCTTGAATTTAAAAGAAAATGCTACACTATTACTTATTTAGGTAACAATCCTACTGTGATGTAAAGACAATATGGTATAACAGTCTCATTTTGTTCTGAGGAGAAAAGCCAATGGACATACTCTGAACCTACAATTTATGAATACCAATGGTTTCTTCATCTGTTAAATGAAGGAGTTAAACTCCCTAGGGAGTCTTCCAAGAGAACTTTTCTTGCTATGTTTCTAGGAATTATATGGATTTAGTTTTGTGGTAATGCTACCTGACAAAATATTATATACTGATATAATAAGTACAAGGTGTCCCAAAAGTCTTAGTGCAGTTCTCATAGGCTTTAAAGATTAAAACTGCACTAAGATTTTTGGGACACCATGCATATCCCAATAGATAGGACGTACACATATAAATTATATGAGCATTAAAACTTATTGCTTTATTATTATAAAGTATTAAAACATTATGACTTTAAATGGAGTATATTCTATATATCTGATATAAAATGCTACATATATATTCATATTTACTGAATTTTTCCTTAACCAGTACTAGGGAAAGAACTATTTACTAGAGACTTTGCTATTTACATAGTGCTGAGTGTCTGGCATGGAGTCATGTAGATCTGAGTTCAAATTCAGCCTCAGACACTTACTAGCTACATGACCCTGGGAAAGTTACTTAATTTTGTTTGCCTCATTTTCTTCATCTGTAAAATGAGTTAGAGAAGGAAATGAAAAACCATTCCAGTATCTTTGCCAAGAAAATCCCAAGTGGTATCACAAAGAGAAATGAATGAATAGCAAACAACAGTTAAACGTTGATGGTACAATCTGACACTCATTAGCTGGGTGGGAAAAGAACAATGGATTTGGAATTAAGAGGCCTGACTCAATCCTGACTCTGCCACTTATTAGTTGAGGTGTCTTGGTTGTGTCACTTTACTCAATCTCTTCCTCTTTTGTAAGTTGAGGGTGTTTGACTATATGGATGTCTAACATCCTGCCAGGATAAAAATGTCATGATGGTATAGACCTTGAACAAGTCACACATTTCTTCATCTGTAAAACAGAGATCATTATCTATCTCTATAGACTTCCCAGGTTTGTTGGGAGGAAAGTCAACAACCGGTTAAGGTATTGTCTAAGAGCTGAACTAGCTGAATTTGGATTTGGATCATAATTTAAAATATAGAAGTCCTGGCTCTTGGCCAGGGATAGAGTACACATAAAAAAGGTTGGTAAGAATGAGTTTGCCTGGAGACTTGCAAATTTAAACAAAGCAATTTTTGACTGAAAACAAAAGAGAAAGAAAGAAATAGGTAAAAACAAAAAACAAAAAAACCCCTATCTACCAAGCTTGGTACTGTATAGAATAGCCACAGCATAGAAAGAATTATGGACGTAGGTGTTCAAATATTCAAAGGAACAACAAACCACCATCTATGTACTAATGCATAAAACGACAGAAACAGTTACTGGAATATGAATGTAGAAGGGAAAACCTTATTTCAAAGAAATTAGATGGATAAAAGGGGGCAAGGAGCATTGCATATTCTATATTAAGAAAATAGGCTCATGTAAGGGAAACTTGGAATAACAATAATGATAATGCTAATAATAAAATCTCCATATCACCTACTATGTGCCAGGCACTATGCTAAGTCCTTTGCAAATATTGTGTCATTTGGTCCTCATAACAATCCTGTGAGGTAGGTGTCATTATGATCCCCATTTTACAGTTGAGGAAACTGAGATAAACAGAAGTTAAGTGACTTGTCCAAGGTCACACAGCTGGTAAGTGTTTGAAATGGTACTGGAACTCAGGTCATCCTGACTCTAAGCTCCACCATCTAGCTGAAAGACGTAAGCATAATGGAAAGAATGCTTGTGAAGATCAGGGGAGCAGATGCAATACAGTCAGACACGAGGGCTACCAAAATCAGCTTACTGTGGTCTAGGCACTGTGCTCAGATGTGAAAACTGTAGTTAGAAATTAGTTCTTCTTGAAGAACTGAATATCTGATCTGAATATCTAATCTCTATATGCTATCTAAGTAGCTAGATGGTGCAATGGTTAGAACACTGGAATGTTCTATCCACCAGATATCACAAAAACCTGAGGAGAAATTCAGTTTCAGACACTTATTTGTTGTGTCATTTTGGGCAAGTCATTTTAGCTCTGCCTGTCTCAGTTTCCTCAATTATAAAATGGTCATAATAATATTACCTATGTACCAAGATTATTGTGTGGATCAAAATAGACAATATTTGTAAAGTGCTCAGCACAGTGCCTGAAACTTTCCAAGTAGGTGATAAATGATAATCCCTCTTGCCTTCCCTGATATGGCAGCCAAAAAGATATTTCAAATTTTTGAAGAACAGCCTATTGGAAAAGGAATTCAACTTTTTCTGATTGTAGGAGCAACTGGAAGAAATCATAAAGAGACATATTTTGACTTAACATAAGGAAAGGATTCATAATAATGAGAGCCATCCAAACATAGAATGCTTGGCAGTAGGTGATTCCCCTTATTGGAGGTCTTTAAGCAAAGATGAGAGGATACTTTGGGGATCAATTCTAGACAGGTAGAACTAGATGCTCTGTGGACTCTTTCTAGCTCTGAGTCTCCAAGATTCTGTGAAAGTGTTTTGTAATCCTTTAAAAGTGCTACAAAACAATGAGATATTTTTGAGAGACAGTAGGAGACCGTGGATAAGAGAACTAGTCTGAAAGAATTGGATTCGAGGTCTAACTGCTACTGTTGCTATCAGTCCTTCATTCTCTAAGAGGACTATGGTATCAGGAAGGTGTTGCCATGACTTGCAAGTGAATTGGATTTAAGTGAGGCAGGGCTGTGCAAGGTCACCAGACTCACTTTCTCCTCTAGAGCCTTCTGGGTCCATTGGCAAGATATAGATCAAGACGACTGGAGATGGCCCCAGATGCAAAAACCAACCTCTGGTTATGTGATTGGTCTGTAGGAATTGGCTTTGAGTAAGCCATAGCCCTGGGTGAATCACTAATACTATAAATTGTAGGGAAGGGTTGCCCTGCATTGATAGTATTTCCCTATCTATGCATTCTCTATACCAACTCTTAGGAAAGAGAAGTAAAACAGTTTGTAAAGGTATTACTTAAAACCCTGAAGTTTTTTTTTTTTTTGAGAATATGAAATCATCATTGCAAATAAAACTCATAACAAAGAATAAAACTGAGGCTTCTACCAATCCCTCGCTTCATTGGGTGCATACTTACTGCCAAGAGCAGACGATCTCTTTCAATTAAATCAGCCAGTTTGTTGAGGAGCCGACCTCTCTCTGAAGCATCCATTGTCCGCCATGGGGACCCGATCTGAAAAGCCTCCCTTGCTGCCTTCACTGCCTTGTCCACATCCTCCTAAAAATCAAAGAGAGCTAAATTCAGAAGGATACTCAAGCAATATTTCTCAATGTAATTTCAACATGGAATACTTTGGGGATAAAAATATGCTGACAGAACTCATATGCACTGGCTTAAAATTACGAAACATTCCTGCAAAAAAGAAGCTGGAGAAAAAAAAGAGGGGGAAATTATGAAAAAAGAGAGGGAATTATGGCTATTTTCATTTTTCCAAATGTCCTTCCAATTAAAGTATTTTATAGATGCCCTTTTAAAACATAACTATCTTATTTTCACATGGAAAAATTGCACATATGTAAATCTAACAGGCTGCAAAGATAGGGTGTACTATAAAGAGCATGTAGGTCAACTCCCTCATTTTTCACAGAAGGAGACTGGGAAACCTAGAGAATTGAACTCATTTGCCCAAGGTCACATAAGTGACACAAATAGGCTTTGCATCCAACTCTTCTGACTACACTCAATACTCTTTTCACTACACCAGGCTATCTTTCATATTCCAAACACTGGTTTTTTTTGATATCCATTGTTAAACATTGACTATTTTAGAGAGGAAAATAGTTGACATCATCATTTTTCTTATAGAACTATTCATGGGACATGTAATAGTGGGTTTCTCTAGAGAATTGTGAAATGCCTCACTAACGAGAACATTATGGAGAACACTGGATCTGGATTCCAGAAGATTGGAATTCAAATCCTGCTTCATTCACTAACTGTGTGACTGTGGGCAAATTGCCTAACTTCTCTGGCCTTCAGTTTTCTTCTGTGTAAAAAAACAAGAGTTAATATACAGGAACAGTAACCTTGTGCAAGGACCAACTATGACAGACTTAGTTCTTCTCGGAAATGCAACGATCTAAGACTGAACCAAAAGACTCATGATGGCAAATGTTATCCACATCCAAAGAAAGGACTGTGGAGACTGAAAGCAGATTGAAGCATACTATCTTCTTTTCTTTATTTTTTCTTTCTCATGGCTTTCCCTTTAGTTCTAATTCTCCTTTCACAAAGTGGAAATATATTTAATATCTATGTATCGCCTATATCAGATTGCATGGAGATTGGGGGAAGAGGGGAGAGTTTAGAACTCAAAAACTTATAAAAATGAATGTTGAAAACTAAAAATTAATTAAAAACAAAAAACCAAAGCAAACAAACAAAAAGAGTCCACAACACCTTCCACATCAATGTGTGCTCCAGTGGAGTAAACACTAAGTCTGAGTCCTAGCTCTGCCCCTATCAATTATTTTTGATACTTTTTCCACTTCCCTTTATTTTTTTCTCTGTACTATTAAAAGACAAGAAGTATATGAAAAGTGTGTATATGAAAAAAATGTACGTAAGACATACACCCACATACTCACCCACCCACAAACACACACACCCACAAACAAAACACCAAAAAACAAACAAACCGGGGTTAGACTCATAAGGCTGTTCCATTTCTAAAGTATGATTCTATCAATAATGGTTGCCATATTTTTTTGTCTATTTCTCAACTGAAATTCATTCATCAGGACCTCCCTCAAGTCCTACACTTTCCATGGGATTTTCCTTAACTCTTACAAGTCTTTATGGAGAGTTAAATATGACATAGTAAAAAGAGTATTGAACTTGGATTGAGGAAACCCAGTCTAAAACTCTAGTTTCAGGGTTATTGATGAGCCATTTAAAACCCATGAAACTTAATTTCCTCAATCTATAAAATGAGGATAATATCACCTTATATTTCTTTACAGGGTTATTGTGACAGTTTTTGAACTCTAAGATGCCATATAAATAGGGGTTATTATTTTGCTGATTTTTTTTTTAGAAGTTTTGTTATCACTTGTTTTTATATCACTTAGATTTCTCATATCCTTCCTTTCCTTTCCTGCAACCAAGTAACTTTCGTTATGACAAATAGGGAAAAAGGAGAAGAAGTAAAATTTAGCAAAATTTGAATTGATCAAAGCATTAAAAAAAAATTGACAATAGTGTTCCACTCCTTCAAACCTTTGCAAAGGACTGGAGGTGGGTAGATTGGGGAGGAGTACCTTGTCCCATTTCTTCTATTTTCATTGTCATTGTCGTTGTATATGTCATTTTCCTGGCTCTTCATATTTTGTTTCACAACAGTTCATTTTTCTTTCCTTGTGTCAACTGCATTCATCAAGTTCAATATTTCTTACAGCACAGTAATATACTATTATGTTCACACACACAGTTTGTTTAGGGGTGGGTAACATTTGACTTTGAGGCCACATGTGGTCCTCTAGGTCCTCAAGTGCAGCCTTTTGACTGAGTCCAAGTTTTACAGAACAGATCCCCTTTTATTAAGGGAATTTGTTCTGTGAAGTTCTCTGCCTCATAGAATTTCTAGTTTTCTTTGAGGCTCAGTTCAGAGGCCAACTCTGAGTTCTTTTCTGAAATCATCCCCCTCATCCCTCTATTGTTAACTTACTCAGTTTGTGTACCTATTAAACTTCCCAGTAGAATGGAAGCGCCATAAGGACAGGGAATATTTTACTTTAGTCTTTGTATTTCTAAAGTATCGTTCCTGTAGTAATTTAATGAATGTTTAATTGAATTAGCAATTTACTTGAGTACAATTTAGTGATAAGATTTTCAGAGCAAACATAAAATGTTTCCTTATGTTAAGCAACTGTTGCATATTCTACTAACGTAACTGACATTTACAGTAAGCCAGAATTTGGAATCTACAGAGAGACATTAAAAACAAATTTAATGTAGTGCTGATGGGCAAATAGTATATAAGAAAATAAACCTTAATCACCATGGCTTATTATATGGAGATGTGGCTTTATTTCATACATTCTATTTCCTTTCTAAGTTAAGTAAAACGAGTCGAGTCTGACCCTGCCGCTTTGAAATAAAGCAAATCACCAGGAACAGGAAGGCTGTCTGCGTGCTATCAGAACACAACTTACACATTATATACTAACTGCCCTGTATTTAAACAGATCTGTGTGGTGCAATTTTCATATGTGTGCTTCTGTTCAGTGTTCAACCCATGGTTTTATCCATATATGGGTAACCATAGACATTCCGATCTCCCCAGAAATCAGGCAATTTATATCTTTTATCTCGTGACTACATCAGGTTTTCTATCATTCATGTTTATTTAAAGACTGAGAATCTGAATATATCTACCTCACAAGATACAGTATCATAGAAGACCGCTTGACTTCTAATGCTTAAACAAAAAACTGAAACAAAACAAACAAAATCCCTGAACCCTGTCTTGGTGACATGACTGCAGGAGCACATCTCCCACGGACCCACATCTCAGGTGCATGTTCCTCTTGTACTAATTCATCATGACAGCATCATATGCTTGACGCAGGTCTGTTTGGTAAACATACATTTCTTCACCCCTTTCTTTGCATTTCCACAACTATGACCTTTTTACCACCTTCTCTGACTACTTGATCCTATAGCGATCTTTTCCTTCTCTTATCTCCTATGAGACTTGGGCACAGCAGTGCAGATGTTTGGATCCTAATTGTTCACTAATTATGCATTTATGCTGTCTCCTCTGATTAAAAAATTTTTGAAGACAAGAAGAATGTCTTGCACATTGTTTATATCCTTTCTGTCACCTTCATTCAAGTGGAACTTTAAGGTTTGCAAACTACTGTACATGTGTTATTTCACTGAATCCTTACAACCCTGTGAGGTAGGCACTATCATTAATCTTTTTTTACATATCAGGACACTGAGTTACAGAGATATAAAGTGACTTGCCTAGGGTCCTACAGATAATACGTTTTCTAAGGCAAGATTTGACCTCAGGTCTTCCTGACTTATAGTCCAGGAATGCCTCATTACAGAATGGAGCTGACCTGATCTGAAGGCTGTGTCAAGACAGCACAAGATCAGGCAGGTCCTATTTATTAGGCTTAAAATGTCAATCAATCCTTTTTTTTTTTTTTTAATTTCAGCATGAAAATAGACAGTCGTCTCTGATTTGCTTTTGCCAGACCTGAAGTGCAGGCAACTTGCAGGTTCACACATCCTCTCCAGCTTACAGTCTCAGAGAGCTGCCAGAAGCACTAGAAATTAAGTGAATTTCTCAAGGTAACTAAGTCAGTATGTGGCAAAGATAGAATTTGAGCCTTATCTTCATGACTTTGAGGATAGCTCTTAATTCTATAGCCACACTGCTTCTCCTGTGTGTGAGTGACTCAATGTGTATACACTCATACACACACATTCATGTGCCCAGGATGCCATATTTATGTTTAGAGAAGCTTGTTGCCAGAAAGTTGCCACCAAGTAATCTATGTTTTACCCATGAAAGCAGGCTATCATGCTTCAGCTGCCTTCTCCTTCCACAGCAGCCCCTTTCTCTCATTGGTGAATTCCTCCCAGAATCTCCATTTTGGGCAAGGACCCAGACCATTCTTTGGACTTCACCTACACACGACAATATAGATATCTTTCCTCCATTTTCTTATTATTTGTCACCTCCCACCATTAGAATATAAGCTCCTATTAAAAATTGTTTTTACCCGTAATTATGGAAAGATTAAATATTGAATAATTTTTTAAAAAGAATGTAAGCTCCTTGACAACTTTATTTTTGCTTGTTTTTGTAATTCCAGCATGGTCCCTGGCACATAGTGAGCACTTAATAAATGTTTGTTGACACGTAGGGGTTGTGGGGCAGGGGTCCATACTGGTGAAATCTCAGATCTTCTACACTATTATACTAATACGTTAATTTGACATCAGTTATAGAAAGCAGAGCATATTAAATTATATGTCTACGTATACAAATATGTAACACTTAAATGTGTGTATAACCAAATATTTCTTTAATTTATCATCAGAGAGAGTACAATTACTTACTCTTCCATAAACACAAATGTATGTACATTTTTTTTCTTTCCAAACTTCTTTAGTCAGGTTACATCTGTCTCCACCCTGAATATAGTTTATTCTAGACTCAGGATCCCTTTTTACTTAGTTCCTTGAACATTACAACTCTGGTTCTATTTGTCTAGACTGAATTTCCCTAACCTGGCTGCCCCCCAGGAAAGCTGTGTCCCTTGAGTGCCTGCCAATCTCATTCTCCTCAGATAGAAGCTTGACCACCCCTTCTTGGATTGTTATGAAGCATATCCTCTTTCTAGAAACTGACTTCTAATATTAGCTCACATGTATGTAGCACTTGACAGTTTCAAAATCCCAAGTACCCTTTGAAGAGGAAGAGGACAGGGGCTTGATGCCTCAATGACTGCCTTCGAATCCTGGCTTTCTCCTCCACCACTCTTTGCAGGAGGGAGTAGAAGTATGATGGCCCCCCCCTTAGAGATATGAAAATTGGACCCCAAAGAGGGGAAACAATTTGCTTAAAGTCACAGAGTTAATAAGCAGGGCCTTGAACTCAGATCTCTTGATCCCAGGTCCAGTGTTCTTTTCACTACATCACACACAATTCTTTCAACTTTCTTTCTTTCTTTTGAAATGTCAATTTGAAAATGACCCATCATCACAACTGAATCAAAGCATGAAGGAAAACAGAGATAAGAACCATACAAAGAATTGTTAACTTCTATCTCATAGAGTGTTTTGCTTTTAATGTCTGTATAAACTTAACCAGGAAGTAATCAATTATTTTTGATACTTTTTCTACTTTCCTTTACTTTTTTCTGCAATTTTTAAAATACTGATGCTCTAACCCCCCACCACATGTTACTTCTTTCCAAACCACAACCCTGTTGTGCCTAGATGCTGTAATAACAAGTATATATCGTCAAGATAAATCAATCAAAAAGTTTACTGCATCTAAGGATGCATGTATGATTCTATGGTTCTAGACAATCAAATCTCTACCAAGAGGCAAAAAGTTTGTTTCACCATCACATTTTGGAAATCAAAGCTCTGAATTCTTTCTGAGTTGCTTCTCCTCCCATTATTGTAGTCAGCACATACGTTGTTCTCCTGAATCTGCTCACTTCAATCTGTAGCAACTCATCCAAGTCTTTCCATATTTTTCAGAATCTGTCACACTCATGGTCTCTTCTGCCACATCATGGCAGTGAAGTGACAGTGGACATCTGAACATAATGCCAAAGGAGAATAAACTCAGAAAGGTCTTAGCAAGTGGGAAAGACTTCAGACACGGGCAGTTGTATCTGTTGTCTGGAGGCCAGCCTGGGTAAGCTCAGAGAGGCTCAAGACCAGGACATTGGCCCCAAGGATATATTTTATTGGCCACAAAAACTAACAAAGGTTATCCACTTAAGTGTATGTGATCAGTATCATCTATGGTCAGCTTGAAGAAAATATTCATGGAAATGGAGAGGAAGCTATTGTTTTCCAGGGATCTTTTGCTATCTTGTTCTGTATGCTTATAGTTACAGATATTTCACAATGGGAATGAATATCTACCAAATGCAAACCCTTAGTGGGCTTTAAAGTGTAAACAGACTGGCTGATAATGGAATATTCTTTGGGAGAAATCAGTGAGCAGGCAAGTTTTGCTGGATTGTAATGTTAGGTTTAAAATTAAATCGAATATGGCCATTTCCAAAGAGAGTAGGCAGTTTATGAAAACAGGTTGGTTTTGGGTTTTTTTTTTTTTAACTATTTTCTTTTGCACCTGCTTTTATAAACATTTATTTTTAATGGACACTTTAAATTCCAATGATTAATGTATTAGGTAAATGTAGTCATGCTCTATTATTACAGTTTTCAATTAGTTGTCAATATAACCTGAAAGAACCACTAAGATGAAAGGAAAAGTTTACATCCATATCTGGGTCTAAGTAATCGCCACTTGGCCTTTCCTTGCCCCAACTCCTAACTAAGACAACTAGAGTATTTCAAATGACAACATGGGGGTTTGGTGCAAGTTCTATTATTTAAACAAATTAAATTCCTAAAACTTCGTGGTTCATTATTTAAAGAATCAGTTCCAAAATATTAGGTTTCCAATGACTGTATAATTTGCCAAATTTGAATATTTCACTAAGCAGTGCAGCTAACACCATTTATTTTTACACATTTCTCTACAAAACTGCTGGATGGAAGGCAAACCTCTGGGCTAAACAGTAATCATTAACTTTTTCTCAACAAATTATTAAGACCTCCTTAGGGTGAAAGTTACAAGAGGACTTAATGTTAAGTGTACAGTTGCATTCCCTGAAGAATTTAATTGCAAAGTATTCTAGACAACTTGATTTTGCGTATAATTTAACATGCTAAGTTTAGTAGTAAGCAATAAGTGTATAGAGTAATAAGTAGGACTTTTGACTCTTGGGGCCAATTCACTTGGCAAGGTCCACGCTAACTGATGCCACCTACCCCAGGAGGGGGCAGAGGTGTAAAGATGGAAGAGGTTGCAGGTAGAAAGAAGTCAGACTCTGAGAAAAGGGCATATGGTAGTGATAGGGCCTACGAGTAGTAACCTAGATAACTGAATGAAAAGGGACAACCATAAAGTCAAATCACATGATATAGGGGGTGGGAATAGAACTCTGAGGTCCAGGGAGGGAGCGCCAAAGATTTCTATGAGGATACCTTGTACCCACACGCATTAATGCCTGGAGACAAAGCCATAGTTCCTTCACCCTAGTTACAGACCTTCTTTACCACCATAAACTGACTTTTAAAAGAAGACTTTTTAATATTCATAGCAAGTAGTCCCTTGATAATTTTTGAAACACCACAGAACTGGTCTCCAGCTTTTTCTGTTTTACAACTCAGAGATGGCAATACAAATTCCATTTGTGATATTAAACATGAGTTCTTTTTGCTCCTAAAAACTCAGACTTGGAATTTCATGACAGTTTTTTTTTTTTTAAATTTGATGTAGGCTCCTTGAGGATAGGGATTACTTTATTCTTTATGTTTATTTTCATAGCACATGTATGTACATAAGAATTGCCCGTTAATTGATCCATTGCTAGGTATACATCCCAAGACATCCAAAAAAGGGGAAAAGGACTAATTTGTACAAAAATATTTATAACGGCTCTTTTTGTGGTGCTTAAAAATTGGAAATCAAAGGGATGTACAATAATTGGGGAATGACTAAACAAGCGGGGGTATATGATTGTAATGGAACATTAGTGGGCTATAAGAAATGACAAGCAGGATGATTTCAGAAAACCTGAAAAGACTTACATGAACTGATGCAGAGTGAAGTGTACGAAACAGGACACAGTAACAGCAATATTGTCCAATGAAGAACTGTGAATGACTTATCTAATCACAGCAGTACAATGATCCTAGACCATCCCAAAGGACTGATGATGAAGCACGCTATCCACCTCCAGAGAAAGAACTGACATTGTTTGAATGCAGACTGAAGCATGTTATTATTTTATTTTCATTTTTTTGTCTTGGAGTCTTCTTGTACAAAATGAGCATTAGAAATATTTAACATAATTGCACATATATAACTTATATTTGATTGCTTGCCATCTCAGGGGTGAGGGAGGGGAGAGAGGGAGGAAAGGATAGAATTTGAAGCTCAAAACTTGAAATAAAAATGTTTTTAAAAAATTGAGACAGAAGAATGGAGTAATGCTGTGCCAAAGAAATAGAATTATTACCTCATACTAACCTGATATTCCCTCTTGGACCCTCCACTCCTTCATCCTTATAGGGCCTATTATTTTATAGGAATAAGAAGTTCCTAATGATAATATTCCCTCTACAAATAAACAAATTTTGTTTATTCTCTTCTCCCCTACTACCCAGAAACACACTCCCTGTCAAATACCTCATTTAATCCATTGATTCTGACTAATAATACTTCCCCTATTGATTCTATCTATCTATCTATCTATCTATCTATCTATCTATCTATCTATCTATCTATCTATCTATCTATCTATCTATCTATCTACCTACCTACCTATCTATCTATCTATCTATCTATCTATCTATCTATCTATCTATCTATCTATCTATCTATTTTTCTATCTACCTTTCTTTCTATCTGTCCATCTTTCTTTCTTTCTATCTTTCTCCCTCTCTCTCTCTCTGTCTCTCTCTGCCTGCCTGCCTGTCTGTCTATCTTGTTGTACATAGTTGTTTGCACGTTATCCTCCCCACACTAGATAGCAAGCTCTTTGAGAACAGAACTAGATTTTTTTGTTTGTTTTTGTCTTCTTCTTTCTTTCTATCCCTAGTGTTTAATACAGTACCTGGTATATAGTGAACGTGTACTAGAAGCTTATTGACTGATAAAATGCAGATCTGTGCTTGTTCTACAACTTACAGTTTTTCTTAGAGAATTGCTTGATATCTCTGAGAAATTAAATGACTTGCCCAGGGTCATACAACCAGCATGTAGTTGAAGTAGGATTAGATCTCTATCATGCATAGCTCTTAGTCAACTGAGTTAGTGACAAGCAACAGAAAGTATTTTCTGGAAATTTGGGTTTAGGAGATGGGAACACTATTTATAAATATACTGTTATAAAACATTAAACCTAAAAATCTCTGATAGCATTCTTTAAATAACCCTTGTTTAATCATTGTAAAGTCATTATTGAGACTTTGGTTTTTTAGGTTCCTTTAGACTTCGAGGCTCCTAAATATCTTTTCCTTCATGTTTCATCTTGCTAACAGATTTGCAATGTAATTCCTGGGGTGGGGGTGGGGGGAAGGCTAACCTGCTTGTACAAATCAACTTCATCGCTTCTCACTTCACCATTAACTTTCATTCTATGAAGTGTCTTAAAGGTATTTTTAATCTCTAAGATTACCGCAATGATACACAAATATCCTTAGGAAATATCACATCTCTCCAGATTAAAAGAAATGTTAACAGGCAACTAAAAGGACTTTGTAAATCATAAAATACTAAATATGAATTGTTGTTAAAATAATAATAACAATAACTATTATTATTATTACTCTAGGAAAGACTTTAGTAAATCTTCATGGGGTATGGTTCTGGGGACTACTGAGGCTCTGGAAAAAAAGGAGATGAGACTGGCATAGATCAAGAAGGTAGGCATAACTTGAGCTGCCTTTGCAGTTCTGTCAAAATTCAGCTTTGTGATTGTTCTTTAGGATAATATATTTGGAGCTGCAAGTAACCAAAAATGTAATCTAGTTTAGTTCCTTTATTTTATAGATGAGAAAATTTAAGTCCAAATGAAGCAAGTGAACTGGCTATCGTCACATGGTTAATAAGCAATAGAGCTGGAATCTGAGCCCAAGGCCTCAATTCATTTTACTTTTCTAGGCTGCTGTTCTAGGTCTTCTGCTGCTACCCATATATGGAGACTGACTATGCTATGACTGGTGGGCTTCCCAACTTTGAACAGGTGTGTCTAGATGGCAATGACTGTAGAGTATGAATAAAGTATTGCCTGTCTACTGACAGCTTTATCAATTTCATCAGCAGATACTTGAGTTCAGTTCAATTCAACTCGCACCTATCATGTGCTAGTGATAGTTTGGAAAATGGTACAAAGGCGGTTGAGTTTTTTTAGGTCTTGCTTTCATGGATCTTATGTTCTAATGAAATTATGATAGCAAGTTCATATCATCTATTAAATCATTGCTATTAAGTAGTAGCTAAATGGATCTTGTCAATTCAAGAAGGAAGTCTGATCCATTTTAACTGTAGACATGGTATATCATATAGGTTATCTGACTTCTGCCGGATCTCCATTCCTTTAAAGATATTTCCAATAGTAGAATGCCAAACAAAACCAGCAAATATGCTTTGTTTATCAGATGACAGAAGAACATGACTACTTCAATGCAGAAGTGAGGGTACAAGGAATATTTAAGGTATAACATGAAATTTTCTAAAATTATATAATTATGCTTTGTAGACAAAGATAACACCTTCATATTTTAAGAGTGTATATGAATTGATATCCCATGTGATCCATAGGAATTCTCATAATTCCAGAAGAGGGTAAAAGAGGCTCCCAGAATGTTAGTTAGATCCTCTGTGGTGAACTTATTGGAGGAAATGGATGGATGGAAAGGTATGCACAAGCTACAATTTGCATTATTAGAAGAAACCTGTAAAGCAGTTTAATCATAGATCCATCTGGGTAAGTGAAAAAATAATATCAAAGTATATCAAAGCACATTCAGTATTTGAAGTGATATATTTTAAAATGTGAACATTCTCATCAAGTAAATAAATAGCCAAGAATAGCTGTTGCAACACAAAGAACTAAGAGTAACAATAGAAAGTTTGGTGATGTGAAATGTCACATGTGGAAGGTTTGATTTTGCTTTCAATAGCTTAAAATGTTACTTTTTCTAGAGTCTGTTTTCCCAAGAATTTAGTGACTCTGACCTGCTTAGGGACACAAAAGACTACATTGAATTTTCTAAAAGGTTCAGTATTACACAGATTAAGTAGAGAGTGATATGGAATGACTATTCTGTCTATCCCACTTAAACACACTGCTCAAACTTAGCATATAAAGATGTTGAATCACTACTGGTTGTGTTTGTACAGAGTCCCCTTGACTGTCTTGTTGTATTAGAACATCCCAAACTACTTAAGTTTAATCATTTATCTCCCCCGTCCCTCAAAAAATCCCTGAAAACTAAACAGAAAACCCTCAAAAACATATTGCTTGGCAGAAGCCCTACTTCATTGCAATCTTCTAATTTAATAGTCTTCAATTCTACTTTGGGAGTGTATTTCATAATTTAACGTAGAAGTTATGTAATTTTTTTATTCTATCCTTTACTGTTTTTCTGGTTTCTTCTTTCAGGGAGCAAGTTTCTTGCCTGTTCTTGCCCGTTTTAACATAGCCTAAGTCCAAAGCCACATGGAAATGGCCCTGGTTTTTCAAAGGCTATTCCAGAGCAACACAAGCTCCAGAGGGGCTCCTCTCCAGAAGACTGGCTACATCTTCTCACAAAGCTACCTACTAAGGCATGAGAGGGCTAGAATCTATTTTTCTAAAGGGAGTATGATGTACATGATGTCATGGCTCCTTGAATTCTTTTAAGGCCAATGTGCAGAAAGGGGTCCTTCCATTCTTTGGTGCATGGACCCATATGCCTACTGGCAGATTAGACCTTCTAAGCACAGAAATTTAGTACCGGAAACAACTCCAATAAATTTAATTTTAAATCATTATTTTATTGACTTCAATAGCATTATATATTGGAAAGAATACTGGAAGTTAAGTAAAAAGAAGTGAGAACCGATCTGTCTTTGTCACTTACTGACAGCATGACTTGGGCTCGCATATTATGGGGCTTCAGTCTGAAGAGTTAATAAAACTCTTCAAAATTTCATATGGATACAGTAATTAAAGAGATGCAGTAACATTCAAGTAGATTTAGACAAAAATACTCGGTAGGTGCCATTATCATTTCATTTATAATTTTAGATATTGATGAGATGCAGCCAATAAATGCTGGATCGATAGCAAAACTTTAACATTTTGGACACTGCTTATTTGGAGTTTGTATTGTCACAGTCAGCTTTTACATTAGGGGGGGAAGTTTACTAAGTTTGTTAATACTGCAAAGGGGTATTAGAACAAGTTAATCTCTAAACTCTCTTTAAGATTTAAGCCAACATAAGTTCTTTAAATTATTTTTTAAAAGACAAAACATTTAGTAAAGTTAAAGCAAAAGGGGACACTAAGACTTTTCTATTAATGTGTATTTTTAAAAATTTGTTTTATTGGATTGATTTTATTTACTTCAATAGGTATTGAATATATGAATATATATGCATGAATGTACATAAATATTGATTTTTAAGTCATGAACCAAACCTCTTTGTATGTGGACAGTTTCTTTTTGCTAACTTACTCTGCAAGTCAAAGAGGAGAAAAAGTATGGAATATGATAAGAAATCACATCATTTAAGCCAATTATCAATAATGAAGTTATTGAGAAGCCATCTATCGGGAACTATGGTCTGTGGCATTTTTGACATTCCTGTGTCCTTTGTGAATCATCAGTAGTGTCAGGAGCTGATCTTGCAGTCAAAACATCTACATTTAAATGTTATGCTTGCTACTCGTGTGTCCCAGGCAAGTCATTAATCCTGAGCCTCCATTTTTTCATATGTAAAACTAAAGGTGCTGGACTAGATAATCTCTATAGTTCATAAACCAAGTTAATTTTTTTAAATGAAAAGTAGATTTGACTTTACAGTACTTTTAAACTGAGAATCAAGAGAAAAATAAACTGTCACTAGATGTATGGGAAATCAGATGACAAAACTTACCTTATCACCTTCTTCTACCTCACAAATTTTCTCTTCATTTGCAGGATTAAAGACTGGGAATTTTTTGCCACTCGATGAATTAAGCCATTCATTGTTTATAAATATCTTGAGAAATAGAAAAAGAAATTAAAGTCATACACGTAGTTCAAGACACTTGGAAGCAATTTTCCACAATAATTAAATCTTGAAACGTCAGTAAAGACCCTTTTTAATACTTCTTAATGCTACCGTTTCCCCACAAAAACCATAAATTGTAAAGGTCATGGTGCAGAGGAGATTGCCACTCAAGTACAGGTTGGATTAGATGATTCATTAGAATCCTTCTGACTGGTAAGATTCTGTGACTGTACAAATAATCTCCTGCTCCCAGGTTATTTTGGCTACTTTTTAGATAATTTGGAGCATAGCGTACAATCTGAAAATGTCACTGGGAATGAAGGCCACCCCCACAACACTGCATTCAAGGGAACCATTCAAGGGAAAGATTTCACCCAAAAGAGCCAATCTGATGCAAGAGTTGGTTTTGTAGAGTTAATTGTCTCCATTTTCCACTTCAGTTTATGTGCTTAATCATAACATTAGTGATTTGGTATTATAAAATAGTTCTGCACTTTGATGAGCTGTAGAACAGCAATGCAAACATGCAATTGGTTCAGGAGCATTAAGAAAAATCTGGGTATGGAGCTTTCCTAATGTATCTTTAAAAAGAACAACAACCCTGAACTATAAGACATATAGTATTGGCTTTGAACTTATTATATACACTTTGAGATCATCTGCTCAGATTTTAATTCTCCTTTAGTGGGTATATGTATGCAAAGGAAAATGAGATTAAAGAATAACAAACTACCTGATATTGTCTACGATTTAAAAAAAAAGATGTATTGAATAAACACTGGACACCAGAAATATGGGTTCACCTTTTCTATTTATGTTTCATTAAACTAAAATTAAGAAGAAGTGCTAATCTGTGGCATGTATTTAAAGGTAGTAATTTAAAATTCTATCAAATACAAAATTAGTAAAGCAATTCATCTTTTAAGGGAGCTAAAGTTTTTCTAGATGGTTCAGTAGACAAGAGTAGATAAGTAGTTCAGTAGATAAGTAGATAAGATGGTTCGGCAGATAAGACTGGGCCTGGAGTCAGGAAGATCTGAGTTCAAATCTAGCCTCAGAAATGTGCTAGCTGTGTGACCCTGGGCAAATCACTTAACCTGTTTGCCTCAGTAAAATGAGCTGGAGGAGGAAATAATAAACCTTCACCAAGAAAACCCATGGACAATATGGTCCAGGGGGTCAGGAAGAGTTGGACATCACTGAACAAGAGTAATATTTTCTGGGCAGTGGTGGTGCAGTGGGTAGAGTGATGGTCCTGGAGTCTGAAAGACTCCTCTTCCTGAGTTCAAATCTGACCTCAGCCACTTACCAGCTGTATGACCCTGGGCAAGTCACTTAAATGTTTGTCTCAATAAAATGAGCTGTAGGAGGAAATAGCAAACCACTCCAGTATCCTTGCCAAGAAAAAACCCCAAATGGGGTCATAAAGAATTGGACATGAATGAAAACATCTAAACAATAAAGTTTCTGAAGCCCTTAGTTAAGAGACTTTTCTTTTACGAGCAATGAAAAAAAATTATTTGTTTTCTGGCAAAATGTACAAAATTTCCCCCCTTCTCTCATTCACTTTCCTTTAAAATTTTTACATGGGTATAGCACCTACACACAGATGTGATAAAAGGATTTCTAAATTATTCTAGGTAGTTGTCAAGCAATTATCATTTTAATTGTAATTTTATAGGGCAAATCACAATTTTGAAGAGATGATGCAATTATATGCAGGATCTTCAATAAAACCTTAGTATCTTTGGATAGCATTAATGCAGAATTCATGTGAATTCAGGCAAACTGGATAAGAGTTGTTTTCATACTATGAAAAAACAGCAAGTTATTATTTTAGTTTATTAATATTATTTTATAATATTAACAATATTATTATTGGTTTAGTTTATTGTAATACAAAGGGGATGAATGAGTTAGAGAAAATACTTTAAGTGTTTAAAAGAGCTAACTTCTCAAGAATCCTTGAGTATTTTAGAAATACCTTAGAAACATTTACAATGCTTTATAATAATTAAAATTTATTTTTATTTATTCAATAAATAGAGGTGTCATAAATTAGAGGCTATAGTGGTGGCACTGGAGGTAGAAGGCCCTAGGTACAAGTCTCACCACTGATCTCTGCTGGCTGACTGTGTGACCCCCCCGCCCCCGGGAGCAAGGAACCTGACCTCTACCACTCCAAGCTCGAGCAACCTTTCTGAGAGTGTAAGTTTCAGAAAAGCTGGTGATCTGATTAGGCAAAGGGAGTTTCCTCACCTGGGAACTCCCTTTAACACTGAAATCCCAGGTTCAGTACCTATGCTATTCATTAAAATCTCTCCCTAGCTACATTCTACTAAGCTGCACTTAAAAAAAGAAAGCAAAGGTTTGCTACATTTATTGAATAAACATGAAAGTGAGACAACTTCTGTCATTGAAATGTTATAATTTTTATTCTAATTATCTCAATATGGGATCTCAGAGTTATATTGGGGAAAAGCAGCCAGAGTTTATATGCCACTTGAACAGTCTTCAAGAACCCAGGATCACTCTTTACACCATGATGACATATCAGAACAGAGTTTGGGGAAGGTTATTCCCTACAATAAAATAATGGTGTGATACAAACTGGATGTCATCTACCTTTGGCCAAGAACAAAACTTTTTCAGTAGTTCTGCTAAGGCAAAATTCAGTTCCTGTAACTTGTTAGCTATTAGTTCAAACTGACCAACCATTATGCTATCCTTCATGTTCCCTTGAATGTATAAACATAACCACTGGGAATTATTTTAAGGTTGTTTTTCAAGGTTTTAATTTTATTATATCTTATGTGTAAAGACTGGCCAGTCAGTTCAGTGGAAGACAAGTGGGATTAGAAAATCCTGCATCTTGTCATTAGGGTAAAATGTAATGCAGTGGAGATTAATGAAATTAATGAATGAATGAATTAAAAACTATGAAGTCCACTTTGAATCAGAAGCAATGGTATGAAGCTGAAACAAATCATAATCTCTTTTTAAACCCATTTTCTTTGAGCAAATTTGATGAAAGGAGGTATCATACTTATAGAAATAAAACTATTTGTCATGTTTTACCATGATATTACACAGACTACCAATTACGAATCTAGGGGTAAGGATGCGTCTCGAATCATAAACATTTACAGTAGCGATAAGCCTAGAGTATACGTTATCGCAGAGTCATTATAGATTCCTTAGCATTCCCCTACTCTTTCTGACAGGATACTAAACTTTTTTTTCCTTTCTGAATTTTAGGCTTCTCCTTGCTGAGTAAGAAAATTAAAAAAAAAAAAAAAAACAAACACCCAAATACATGTATTTAAGTAACAAAAACAAAAGAAAGTTGTATTATTCTTGGGTTGTGGTCCTTTTGTTAACTTAAAAACCAATAAACAAAGCTGCCTCTTAGGGCAGATTGGGAGAGAAATTTTACTTTTTCTGAGGACCATAAATTTTTTTCTGAGATATATTTTCATTCTATATAGTTATCTTCGGCAGATTTTTGAAAGAATTCTATTTTCGCTTTTTTTTTTCCTGATAAAAATGGGCTAACCTTGGTTAATGGGCAGATTCATAATGGACTGATTCCCACAACTGTGGATTGGAGACCAAATTGGGTTAAATTGCACCTTGAAGCTCTTCCAAAAGTAGACTTGAGGGCAGGAAAATGTTCTCTCTCTGTCATAGAGGAAAACCCTCCTTTACTTGGTTCTTTTTCTGATTCCACAGGCACATCGCAATGCCCCACAGTCCCAGAATCAGCCTGAGTAACCAGGAACATATTTACCAGGCAAGAGACCTATTTGTTCTGGGGAAAGCAGGCAATTTTACAGGTTACCTATCCAATTAATATAACTTAGGTATGACTTAATGTAACTTATGACATCATGTGTGACATGTTGCAGGTACTAGTGCACTAAAGCTTTACATACACAGTACCAAAAAGAAAACATTAGTAATTATCTGTTAAATTATGATTGTATGGAGATTTAAATTGTATTATTTAGGCTAGTACATGGGTAGGGAGGCGACTTGGGAAGAATGTCCTTGTTGAAGTGAGAGCTCAAGCTAAATTGAAAAGAACTCTTTAAGAACCATGGGGGAATTCTTTTAAAAATCATGGGTAATGTGAACAGCAGAGAGCAAACAAAAACTTAGAATAAAGAAACAAAGAAAAGATGGACAGCTCTCAACACAATATGTAGTATTTATCAAATAGGATTTCTTGAAATTTAAATTTATTGATATATATTTTGAGTCCTCTCATGTTCTGCTGTGCACGAATGCTCTTTTTTCTTCTTAGTTTTCATATTTCTTTCAATATTTAAGTTTATGATCTGTTTCTATTTTTTTTATTCTATATTTGAGTGGTGTTTGAGTTTATAAGAAAAGAAAAAATCATGGATAATGGGGAGATAGGGGAAAGCTAAGACAGGAAGAAGCAGTGATCAAGGAAAAAGTGAGGGAAAGAAACATAGGGGCTGAAAAAACATAATGATTTTAAAAGTAGATCCCTAACAAGAGAAAGTTGTGAACAACATACTTTATTTTTACGTAATGCTTATTTAGCTTAGACAAGCATTTCGCTAGATATGATCTCACTTGATCCTAATTGTTATCTCATAAATAAATTGGACCAATTATTCTCTCCATTTTACAGAAAGGGAACTTGAGGTTTAGAGAGCCCATCAAGTGGCAGAGTCAGGATCATGGGATGATGTAGTTAAAGCCAGAGGGGAATTAGTCCCTGCTCAAACATCACTTAAAGGTTATTTTTTGGGGGTCCTGATGGATCAGAGTGAATGTAAATGGTCTTCCCCTCCCATTTTGATGTGTGGTTTTTTTTTTAATTAAAGGAGCTATCCATCGCTCACTTCTTAAACATCCACTGCCTGGGCATTGCCTCAGTCGAAGTCAGAATTCCAGAAGACCTTGGCTTAAAAAGACCAAGGTCTCACACTGCAGCCTGGACCATCTCCAGTCATTCTGATCTATATCTGGCCACTAGACCCAGATGGCTTTGGAGGAGAAAGTGAGGCTCGTGACTTTGCACAGCCCTCCCTCCCTTAAATCCAATTCACTTGCAAGTTATGGCTTCACTATCCTGATGTCATGGTCCTCTTCAAGAACAATGGACAAACCATACAACTCTTTCTATGAGGAAACAGAGGCCCAGAAATTTTAAACGATTTGACTAGGTTTTCACTGGTAGTAAACGATGGCGCTAGGTTTTTAATGTAGACTCTTTGCCTTCAGATCCAGTGTTCTTTCCAGCGGCACCCTGTCTCTGGGACTTAAACTCAGATCTGCTAATTCCAAGTATAATCCTGTTTCTACTCTACCAGTCTGCCTAGAAGCAGGACCAGAAATAGGTTGGGGAGTCTGTTACAAGGAAACACATTACTCCTGGAGTCAAGAAGGACCCAAGTTGGAATTCTGCCTTTACCATTTAGAGTCAAGTCTCTTGCCCTTCAAAAACCTCAGTTTCCTCATTTAGAAAATGGAGAATAATACCTGTAGGACCTGGCATGCAGGGTGTTGTAGGCATCAAATGAGATGTTGTAGGTAATATCCTTCTCAAAGCCTGAAAAGGCTTTATGAATGCCTAATATTATTGTTAGGGTACAATACAAAATGAGGTGGAAGACACACTTGTAAAATACTTTTGAGGGGTAGCTAGGTGGCACAATAGATAAGAGCAATGGCCCTACATTCAGAAGGACCTGAGTTCAAATCCAGCCTCATGGACACACTATCAAATTTCAGATACAGGAAAATATGGTTTCACATATGAGGAACACAAATACCTTGTTCCACCTCAGATGCTGCCTTTCTGCATATTAGCAGTCATGTATGGATGTTTTAACTTTAGTGCGGGTAGACAGGAAGACAGATATGGAGACAGATACATAAAGAAGTATATCTCTATCTATCATAGGATGATATTATAGGAGGTGGCACTTGGGGTCACCTAGTCTAAAGCTCCCAACAAGACTATTGTGTAGAAAACACTTTTAAAATTCATAAGTGCTATATTTAAATATATTATTCTTGTAAATAGGACCAATTAGGATAATTCTCACTTTGTAGAACTTAGATTTAGAACTGGAAGGGACCTTAGAGGTCATCGAGTTCTACTGCTCTCCTTTTATACATGAGGAAACCATGTAAGTCAAATGACCCGCTAAAGGTCATACAATGAGTAAATGCAAGAAACAAGCTTTCAACCCAGGTCCCTCAATTCCAAACCTTACTACCTTTCTACTGTGTGTTATTGAAGTAAAGTGCGAAGAAGCTTTTCCAAATTCAAGGTAATTAAAAAATGATGAAGTTATTACTCAAGCCCAAGTCAGCATGGTACTGTGAAAAGACTTTGGATTTGCATTCGTTACCTAAGGTAAAATCTCTTTGGACATTTATTGTGTGATCTTGGACATGTCATGCAAATTTTCCTGGGTTCTAGTTTCCTAATCTGTAAAATGAGGCTGAACCAGATGACCTCTAAAGTATGTTCCAGCTCTACAGTCAGATTCTAAGTTCATTGGTCTTACAGCTCCAATTTACTAACTTTCATGGTGTCAAAGCCTACGATAAAAATCCAAGAAAGGAAGATATGGGGAGACTCAGAGAAAATAGGAGAAAAAAAGAGGAAGAAACAAAAAAAATGAAAAGGCAGAAAATGATCTGTTAATAAAATAATTAGAATAAGGCAGAAGTAAAAGTGGCTCCTCAAAAAAAAATAAAAGATGGGAAAACATACTGGCTATATGGGCAGATAAATATGGTATTGTCTCTGTATCATATTGTAGTCAATTAAGGAAAAGATTTCATGAATGAGCTTTTATTTAAAAGAAAATTAATGTTGACAATCCTTTCCACCTTTTTAACTCAGCAAGCAAAAGAAGGAGAAGTGCCAAAAATTTTCTCCCTGGAGAGTCAAACCACATGACTCTCATGCGTTAAAACAAATAACTGGATGCCTCTTTCTATAAGCCAAAGGTAAAAGAGAGAAAATATGCAAACACTACAGAGCCCCTTCAATATTATTTCTAACAAAATCTACATTTTTGTAGCCCAAATGCTTTCAAAGTCTTGATCTCTTCATTCTAAAACATGCTATATAGAGTTTATGGACCATTTAACATCTTTCCGTTTACAGCCATACACCATTCAAATAAAAATGTGAGACAAAGTGATTATAATATTATCCCTAACAAATAAAATCTACATTTTTGCACATCCTCTAAAAAGAATATGTACTTGAAGTCATGAAACCTCTTAATACAAGGGAGCAGGGCAAAGACATGAAACTTTGCATTTAATCAAATATTTGAGTTTCATAATTTGTTTTTAGGAGTTTTTAAAATTGAAATGCATAATGACTTAAGTGATCTTATAATCTGTTTAAATAACCAAGACCCTGTCTACATAGCTCTTTAAGCCTCGCCTTTTTAGACTGTGCTATTGGCACTCCCGTTTTGGCCCCCAAGCAGTTCAACTGGCACCTGGATGCACTGCCTTCTTGGATTGTCCTAGGAGCCACAGATAGATATGAAATAGAAACAATTCAATTGATACCATAGGTGTGCTCTTGGGAAATTGTATGTAGACTAATTTTGCAAATATTGAGGATTTACATTGACTTGTTTTATTTCATACAGGCTTTGTCAATTTCTATTTGGTCTGTCGTTAAAAATGCTTTGTAATAATTCATTTTTTAAAAAAGAAGTTTCTGTGTTTTATTTCTCTCTTTATTGGGTAATGTTCTCCAAGTAGCCATTTACACTCATTAGGGAGCCTGCTATTTACCCTTGGAAATTCCTCAAAGCTAAGAATGGCTTTTAATGGATTCATGCACTACCAATTTATTTGTGTTATAAGTTTACATTTTTTACAGATCAGATATTCTTGAAGTGAAACATACACCTGTCATCAAAAAGAGCCTCCAAAATGGCAATTTCTATACGCTGTGAATTGATGTAGATGTCCTAAGACTTAATTTAGGAGTTATGCCATATAACATGTGGGAGAGGGGTAGCAGTAGTTGGTAGTGCTAGAGAATTTTGCTAGCTGCTAACAAGAATGTTTTCAATTACCTCACAATGAACATACTACTAGAGGGAAGGGCTTCTATATAATTGTAGAGTGGCTAGCTAATGCCCTCCTCTGGTTTGTGCTTCAGGCCTGATCCCTTCTCTAGGCAGTGACATTATTTATGGAGAGAAAAGAAATGATGTTGACCCAGCTGATGAATCAAGCACCCGCCTCTCTGCTTTATGCAGGTTCCCTCCTTCAAAGCACAGGCTTTGAAGTGAAGACTGGATAAGCATTCATTGGGAATGTTATAGAAAAAAAATCTGTTCAGATATGGTTTGAACCAGACAATTTCTGAGGTTCTCCTCCCATGATGGGATTCTATAATCCTATTTTCTCAGTGACTTTATTTTAGCTAGCTGCCACTAGAACAAAGTGACATGATAAACCTAGGTGCAGGAAGGTTCATGTGATAGAAATTTGCTTCGTTACTTTTGCATTTTAAAATAAGATGCTAGGTAATACAAAGAAATGATTCTATAACTCCAGAATTTCAGGTAGCACAGACAGTCTGTGAAGCCTTCCTGGGGGATGAGGGGAGGGCAACAGGTTGTTCCCAGTGCTATCTTTTAAGTGATTTTCTCCTTGGCTTATAGATTTAAAAAAAAGCATGCATTATAGAGGCAGAGAGTAAAATCAGCTAGCAAGCTAGATAAATGTATTGAAATGGGCTTTGCTCAAAGGGAGTAGAACACATCTAGGTATCGAAAACACTTTCATTTCCTCCTTAAAGTCTGAAACTTGTGAAAGGTGATGCAAATTGTTTTTCACTGGAAAATAATATCATTGGACCAGGAGTTAAAATATGTGCATTTCAAATTCTGCTCTTATTATGTACCTTCTCTCTCCTCCGTCCCTTTTACTCCTGCATAGATAGCAACATTTTTGTTGTCTCAGTGTTGTCTCAGAAGCAGATGACCAAGAGTTGGGATGTCAAGGGCATCAGGCCTCCAGGTATTCAGGGCTCCAAGTGATAAAAACCAAATTACACCAACAAGCTTCTGTGTTACAACTGCTTCCTCTCTAGTAAGTCACACAGAGGCCCCTTCATCTAGAATGTCCGAGTTATGACTGTCACAGTAATGTTGGTATATTTCCTCTTCCAGGACAGTAGGGACAGGAAGCTATCAGAGGTCCTTTCCAAAGTGTATCTAAAATCAAGCTGATCCTCAAAGAAAATTAAAAACCACCTTAAATGACTTCAGATAAGTCAATTATCCTACTTTATACCTCAGTCTCTTTGGCTGCAGAATCAGAGATTTAGATTAGAAAACCTTAAGTTCTAAACCTGTGACTAGGATTTCATTTGTTCTAAACCTTGCGCTATACACCATCCTTTGGGGTTCTTCCACTTCGGTAATCTGTCTCCTTGACTTTTTTCATAAAGAGAAGAAAAATGATCAAATGCTATTAAGACAATTCCTAGTCTCTTAGGTCCTCCACAAACCTTGAGAACCTCACATCTTGGTCATGATCCTGATCCATAGAATATGGTTGTTGAAAACCACACAGGAAAAAATCATAATGGAAAAATTGAGGAGAGGGGATAAAAAGACGTATAAGTAGCCATGAGATACAAAAAAGGCAGCATAAACATATAAAGAAATATTTTTACTGATTTCTTTCATTTTTATACATTTCCCAGTGTAGCTCTCCTTTCTTTCACTCCCAGAAAGCTATCCTATATGGCAAAGAATGAAAAAGGAGGAAGAGATGGGAGAGAGACAAGGTTAGCAAAACTAAATCAAAACACTGAAAAGGTCTGACAAAATCACCAATGTTCCTTACTCCTATCTCTGTAAAGAAGGGGATGCCAAAAAGAGTCTCTGTTAAAAAATACCATGGGGAAAAAACTAAGAGGAGTAATTGAAAGTAATTTAAAATTCAAATGAGAGAGAGAGAGACAGACAGACAGAGAGCAGATACCCTGAGAGAGAGAGAAAAACAGAAAGACCAAGAGACCCATGGAAGCAGACAATGATGGAAAGAAACAGAGACAGAGATAGGCCTAGAAAGAAAAACAGAGCAGGGAGGGGGGAAAGAGAGAGGAGAGACAAAGAGAGAGACAAAAACAGAGAGACGGAGAGCGACAGACAGAGAAAAGTGGAGGGAAGAGAGCAGAGTTTAACGTAAATTCCTTTTATATGTGTGGTCGGAAATCCAAGTACTACCAAATCAATTCAGGAAGTATTTTGTAGTTCCATGTGCCCCACCTGGTCCAGACACACAATCTTGGAACCTATCACATCTCAACACAATTAAACAATGAGAAAATACCAGAGTACACAGAAGGATACATTTTTGAAATTATATACAAAGGATCATTATTTGTTAAAAAAAGAAAGACTCATTTTCATCTAAATACTTGCTTTAGGCACTGCACTATCAGGATTATAATTAATTGTTTTTTAGAAATCTAACATATGAGCTATAACATAAAAAAGATCCTGAAAGTTACAATGAAATAATAAACAAAAGGTTCTCTAAATGTCCCAAGATGCTTGTAGAGAGATTGCATACTTAATTTCTCAACTGGCAGACAGGTAAATGACCATCCTTTTGTATCCAGTTTAACCTTCAAATACTTTAGTGGCTTGTCCAAACTTAATTTAAGTTTGGAACATATCTTTGGTGGAGTAACTATACAAGAAGATGCAAAGTGTCAGGCGGTTTTAAAAGTTCACTCACTCATTCAGATTTAATTACATACATAACTGCAGTTCTTCCAAGTGTGAAAAGGCTTTGGCTAATAAACCAAATAATAAAATGCACTTTAGGGAAGTAAATTTTCACAGAACACCTGACTAAGAAAAACCAATTTATTACAGTACTCTTAACCACACATGCCATAAACACCCATGCAAAATACTTGTAGTCAGATTCACCTGTCTCTGAAATATTGCCTTTCATTTTTTAAAAGAATGCTTCAGTGAAAGAATCTAAAGTACACAGGGTCCTGAAAACAGTAGGCGCTTACTAAAAGTTTGTTGATTTGAATTCAATGCCAACTTCAAAACTTGCTTGTATTTATGGAATCAATAAATCTCAGGGTGTTTTTGTTTGTTTCTGGCCTTCCCTTTGCCTTACTAGATTATAATCTCTATTACAGTTTAAACTGCTTGCCAGTTGGAATGGTTTACCCATCTTTCTAAGCACGTCAGCACTACCTTCAAAAACCTCACCCAAAAAACCCAAAACTAAGCAATAGAACAGTTCCTTGCACAAAGGGGATGTTCAAAACACAGAATCAACAGCAGTATAGACGTGTGTATTTTAAAATTTATAGAGAAAACATTTAACACTGACATTTTCCTTGAAGTACATATTTTAAGGAGAAAAAATTATGAACTTTTGCAGAACAAAACAGCAACAAAAGTGTCACAAATGTATTAAAAACTAAGTAATTTCTTAGAAACCGCAAGTACTCTCCCCACAATGAAGGCGAGTGAGTTCTGTACTTATTATTTTGGATTTAGGATATAAGGCTTCACTAAAGCATATAGTTAAGAGTGACCTCAGACTTTAACTCAGTAAGTTGAACAGAGTTCAGTCCAGTATGTTGCCAGAAAAGGAAAACAAGGTTGAAGGATCAAATGAGATAATACGTATAAGGCATTATGCAAATCAGAAAGCATTGTATAAATATTGGCTACTTCTGTCAGTCATTTGACTTTGCACAGCTACTTATGGCAGATCATTGTGGATGAATCATCTTAAATCAAACCAACTACTATCTGGAACATAACATTTAAAGAAATGTAACATTAAGGTGCCCACTTGGGGATGGGGTAGGATGCCTCTAAAGAATGATAACCTTGTAGGGGAGGGAGGGGAAAACTGGAGGGAATTTTGCAGTTGTTTCCATTGTACACGTCTTTACTGAGTGCATTATCTTCAGAAAATTGCCAAAGAGTTATTTGCAATAAAATTAAAAACCATTTTCCTTTCTTTTCCAGGAAAATGTTTCTGAAAGGAATGTTTTGATGAATTTGACAACCATTGGTCATTGACAATTTATTATGCTAAAATGCACTCTCCCATACTGATGCTTTGCAAAGAAGGAAAAAAAAAATCACTCAGCTTACTGAGGCTGTCGTATTTTGTTGATGAAAAGGGAAACATCACGAAACTTTATAATGCCTAAACTGTCCAGAACTGCAAATAATGAACCTCTTCCCCTCTCCTCTCCCAGCTACTCTTTATAATTAGGATTGTTAGTTATCCTTTAGTTTGTTCAGCAAGCAAAATGGTCATGTACAGATTTGCAACATGACTAGTCTTATTTTCAGCTCTACCTTGGAGTTATACATCAAATTACAAAAACATCATCATCACTTCTTTAAAGAGACTTTGGGAGCTCTTTGGAGCTTCAGGATTTAACTTGCATATTTGTACATGTAACAGAAACAATTTTGAAATTAACAATGCTCGAGTCTTTCACCAGTCTCTCAGTGGGAACGTCTGAGACCTGGGCTGGCTTAGCCATTGTACGTCTGTTCCAATAGCAGTGAACTTATCCAGTGAGATAAATAAATGCATTTTCTTTCCATCTGAAAAGTATGCCAGTGATGCAAACCTACTTTAAAACTCCTGAATTGACTTTCATTCAATTTATAGCTGTGTAGCCCAGTCAAGTTATACAATAACCACCACCATATATATATATTAAAAACTAAAAATTTCTTAGAAACCACAAGTACTCCCCCCACAAGTAAGGAGGGTGAGTTCTGTACTTATTATTTTGGATTTGGGATAAACCATTATTTAGGCATGCCGTGTTATCTCAAATTTCCTGAGTTTCTCCCTTAAATGTACTTAACTGAATTATTTTTCCCCTAGTTTAAATATGTCCTGTTCCCTCCACACATGCAGGTCTATGTAGTGTAATTTACTAATAAACTTGCTAAAGTGTATGCACTGGTTTCTAGCAGAAGGAACAGACCAGTTTGAGAATTAGAATCCAAACAATATGGTTATTTGTACGACTTAATATCCTCTCTTTAGGAAGATTCTTCATCTAGATCCTCACTGTGCCTGCTTTCCACTTGTATATTTATGGAAGACCCTCTAATAAAACTTAGTTGAAAGTAACCTTTTCACTCTTTAAATAAGTTAATTTTTCACCTGCCCAAGGCAAGGTAACAGACATGCTGTCTAAGCCTACTAACCTTAGTATATTGAATTTTCCAGTCTTTGAGCGGAGCAGGTATGGTTCCTTCGGCAGGGTTGGCTGGGGTCTGATGCTCCTCACTTGTAGACATTTCTGACCTGTCCCCTGCAACCCAGGTGAAAAGAAGTAGTAGACAAGCTCAGCGATTTGTCCAGATAGAGCACTTAGCTTTATTTGTTCCTTTTTATCTGAATGGACTAGGGATTATTTGCATACTGGGATGTGATTGGATGAACCAAGTAGGAGCAAAATGAAAACGACACTACTTATTTGTAACACCTAAGGTAGAAAGGCTCTGACTTTAAACTTAAATCCTAAGACACCATTTCTCACCAGACCTGCAGCTGCACTGGGAGATAGTTTTCTATTTGCAGATGAATTTATTTACAGAGCTTAAACCTGTGACAAGAGTATGCAGCTGCTTCAACTCCTGTGGCTGAAGTCTTCCCCCCCCACCCCTTTTCTTATACGTTACCATACAAGTTTGATTTTTCTGACAGACTCAAGCAAAAAAGAACAAGGCAGAAATCTTTGGGTGCTCCCATTTCTGGGAGGTGGAAGAAAGGAGTAAGATCATGTTCTTTTTTCAGTTAAAAGGCTGCTTCGTAGCCTACAATCATACTGTACTTTACTTTTTGCAAAGCATTCTAGACGAGTTATCTTATCTATATCTCACAACAATCCTTTGAGGTAAGTGTTATTATTGTCCATTCAGTGACCTGCCCAGGTAATAAAGTGGATCCATTACAAGGCACTGCCTCGGTTTAGCTAACTCTTTTGAATGAGAGACTGGGGCAGGGCAATTTTTCATTCTTTCCTAGCTTGCTTATTTTGACTAAGCATTTTACAGGAAGATAAGACTGCTGGCTACCTTACCCCTGAAGGACAACAGCTATATATGAATAACAATGACGATGTGGTGTAGTTTAGAGTGTGCTGGATGCCTGGGTTCAAATTCTGGCTCTAATATTCACTACCTGGGTGACGATTGAGCAAATCACTTCTCCAGTGAAGGGCTCAGTTTCTTTATCTGTAAATTGGGAACGGTAATACTTTTGTTCACTCCCTCACATGATTGTTGGGAAGACAGCTCATTGAGGACGATCAAAATATGAGTGAGGATTATTGATCAATTGGAAACAGCTTAATGGTAGGTATGAAGCTCAGTTTCTTACCCTTTAAACCCGTACTTGCCTTGCCCATTTGATGTTGTAAGTCTTTTGTTTCCTTTCAGGAGAACCAATAACAAATAAAAATATTGTTTGCTCTACTTTTGTTTTGGAAAAGTCTGCTTTTCTACTGCTCACAAAATGCGTTTTTTATTAAATACACAAACACAACAGCTGTTACTTAATTTGGCTAGATCTATGCCCTGGCAGCTGTGTTTTCTTGTGGTCCCTTGCTTGTTCACCACTTGGCAGTTGTCTAGGCATCCAAATACCATTTGGCTTGATGAAGAGGGGGTTAAAGCTGCAGGTCTCAAGTTAAACGCCCTCTAACACACTTGGCTCACAACTTCATTTCTCACATTGTCTTCCTCTATCATGTTTTACTGACATAAGACAAGTCACTTTATATTATCCTGTGCATTGCGCGTGGCAAATCTGGTACAGTAAACTATCAACTGCATTGTGAATCCTTGAAAATAAATTAGTATGTTTCCCAAAAGAGAAGTGTTCAAAGGATATGAACAAACAAATCTTAAAAGAGTAATTTCAAACTACTAGCAGCCATATGAAAGAATGCTGGAAAACACTAATAAGAAGAGAATTGCAAATCAAAACAGCCCTCAGGTTTCACCTCATCCTTAGCAAATTGGCAAAGATGACCAAAAAAGGGAATAGCGTTGAGGAGTTACGGAAAGACAGGCATGTTAATGCTTTGTTGGGAAAGCTAACTGGTCCAGTCCTGGAAGGGAATTTAGAATAAAGCAAAGAGAGTGATTAAAAAACCCATTCCCTTTGACTCAGGGATTCCAGAGCTAGGCATATATCTCAAGGACATAGAGGCTCCATATCCACCCAAATATTTGCAGTGGTGCTTTTCTGGTAGTAAGGAACTGGAAACAAAGTGAAGACCCATCAAATGGGGAATGAGTAAACAAACTGTGCTACAGGAATAGAAAGGAATATTACTATGTTGTAAGAAACAACAATCTCAGTAATACTGAAGCATGCAAAAGCATTAACTGATATAAAGTGAGAGAAACTGGGGCACCAAGGGGCCCCTGCCAAAGGCTTCTGGACCCCCCTGGCTTTAGAGTGATTATCAATAGGAACTGTTGCTGTTTCCCACCCAGCCTGATGCCTTTGTTTTCTTGATCTCATTAAAGGGGCCATGCCCTGGCTACTTCTTAAACAGGCTTATTCAATGAATGGGCATTGCCTCGCCCTAAATGAGTACCTGCATAGACCTTGGCCTAAAGGGCCCAAGGTCTCCCAGTGCATCCTGGGTCATCTCCAGTCATCCTGATGAATATCTGGTCCCTGGATCTAGATGGCTCTGGAGGAGAGGTGAGGCTGGTGACCTGCACAGCGCCCCCTCACTCAAAACAAAGTCAAGTGCAAGTCATGTCATCATTTCTTTGATGGCATGGTCTTCTTCAGCAACGAAGGACAGACGCTATGCAGAGCCATGACAACAATCTTACAAAGTGATGACAATGATGCCAAAGGAGAAAATATTCACAGAGCAATAAAAGAGAATGCTTCAAAATCATAAAAAAAAAAAAGAAAAAAGAAAAAAAGAATTGACCCCAAGAAGAGACAAAGAGGATCCTCTCTTCACCTTTGCAGACATAGTAGAGAGTGGGGTCGGAGAACCATTGCATCATTACATCAGCATTATTAGATGTGTTGATTGGTTTGTTCTTTTTTTCTTTTCTAGTTTTAGTGTTTAATTGTAAGACATGGTTTGCTGAGAGAGCATGGGATGGTACAAGGGAAAACCTAGGAAATGTAAAAACAAAATATATCAGTTAAATATTTTTAAAGAAAGAAAATAAATTAGTTAGACTCCCCTATAAAAATCTCTTTTACCTGCCTTCCCATCATTATCTACTGTTTTTATTCTTTTTGTTTCATTTATTCAACAACCATTTATTAAGGGCTTCTATTTGTACCCTATGAACAAGGTACATGTGGGTTAGCAGGCATTTCAAGTCAAAGAAATTTCTGACTTCAGAAAGAGAGCAACACTTTGAGGATGAGCTTGTGTTTCATTTTGTCTTTTTAGCCTAAGCCAATGCCTTGCACATAATAGACACTTAATAAGTGCTTGTTAGATTGAATTTGGAAACAGAATATTTGGATTTGAGTTCTGAACCCAGGTCCACTACTTAATAGCTAAGGGACCTTTTACCTTCACTTTTCTGAGCTTCAGTTGCCTTATCTGTAAAATGAGGGAGTTGAACTACACAGTCTCCAAGGTGGCTTTGGCTCTTAAACCTATGCACTAACACTGAACAACTCCCAATATCTGTTTTTCACATTCATTTTGCCAAGATACCAAACCATACTAAATTCATGTATACACATATTTAATATATGCATATAATACACATTATACACACACAGAGATACGCATACAAACAAGTCTTTTATTCACTGAATCACAGAATTTCATCTTTGGAAGAGAACATAGAAACTATCTAGCTTCAATTCAAAATAAACTCAGGAAATATCAAGTTCCTGTTATGCATAAAAATGAAGGAAGGAAGAGTTAAAGGGAAAAAAGGAAGGAAGAAAAAGGGAGAAAAGAAGTAAGAAAAGAAAGGCAAGACAGAAGAAAAGGGATGAAGGAAGAAGGAAGGGAGGGAGGAAGGGAAAGAAAGAAAAAGAAAGAAAATGACCCCTGCATACAAGGACCTTATATTATGCTTTTTTACTTGCATGTGCAGATATATAAAAGTTATACAAACTGATTTCAAAAGACAGACAGCACTAATAAGTGGGGAAAGGGAAAGAATCAGAGAAAAGGTCTCCTGTAGTTTATGGTAGCTAAACTATGCTTTCAAAAGACCTATGAATTCTTTAGTGCTGGAGGTGAGGAGAGAGTGAGTTCCAGAGATGGACACCCATCTATGCAAAGACATGATGGTGGGAAATAAGATGCCATTTAGCTATTAGGCCAGTTTGACTAGAACAGAGGCCGTGTATGAGGAGTACATGAAATAGTACTGCAGAAGTTTGGTGGGAGCCATACAGTGAAGGGCTTTAGACCAATTCCTATTCATCTCTCATTGACTTCCATTACATACTCTGCAACAAATGTTCCTCAACTTCTTTTGACAAGCATCCAGCTCTACTTCCACTTCTGTCTCTTAGCAGATGACCTGTATTTGACTTCATTTCTTACTTTACTGAAAAGATAGCAGTCATGAGAGATCTCCTTTTTCTTTCCATCATAACTCAAGATCTTTATTTAACTTTGTTCATCCTGTCCCCCATTTTTCTGATTCAAAGGTTGAGGCTAGGCTACTTCTTAGCAAAGCCTAACCCAAGTGAAAGGGAGGAGAGAAATGAAATAGTTTACAGACCTTCTTTTTGGATCCCCAGCTCTTAGTAGAGGGCCTGGCACATCGTAAATGCTGATAAAAGTTGACTGAATACTGACTGACAGAAACTGAAGTCAAAAGAGGGTGGTAATGATGTTTTGGAATAGGTGAAATGTAAGTATATGTGATGTCTGACAGGAACAAACATTTTTTCTCCAGGAACTGGATTGGGTGATCATTCTTTTCTACTTGTCTTTACTATAAGTATTCTCATGTCTTACCCATTCTGTGACCCCCAACACTGTCATCTTGATCACCAATCCCAACACATTTCTATCCTATTGCCTCCCAATTCCCAGTTGCTAGGTTCTTATTTCACTAAGAAAATTGGAAAACTGATGCAACCTCTTTCAAGTCCCCTTCTTTATTTCTTATAGCTTTTGAGTATCATCATTTAATCTATCTTTAATATATCATTCCTTGTCCTTTACTTCTCTGCAACTTTTAACACTATGGACCATACTTCATCCTGCTGGATTTCATCTCTTGGCTTCAGAGAGACTATATTCTCTTGGTTCTCTTCCTACTCCTTTTGTTGCTCTCTATTTCAAAGACTCTATGCTTTTGATCCCATTCCCTGGTGCCTCCATTGGGACCTTGGTATAGTAAGCTTCCCTTCTATCAGATATCTTCAAAGATTCCTTCAGGCCTGAGTCCCTTCCATCAGTTAGTAAACATGCTCCAATTCTCCTCAATCCTAAACATGCCTATTGATAACTCTGTTAGCCCATCCTCATTTTTTCTTCTCCATTCCCCTACTAAACTTTTATTTATTTATCTTTATAAATCAATTTATTTTTAGCTTTCAAATTCACTTCCGTAAGTTTTCACTACTATTAAAAAAGTTATATACAACCAACTGACTTTATTGGCTGCCCATTCTTGGCTCAGCTCTTTGCAACTGAGCTTCTACCTCCAGCATCCTACTGAAACCATTCTGTTATAGCTTACCAATGATCTACTAATTTCCAAATCTCCTACCTTGCCATAATGCTCATCCTCCTTGATCTCTGCAGTTTTTGATACTATTGACCACTCCATCCTACTGAATACTTTATCTTTTGGCTCCTGGTCTTTCTCCTACATCTTTGACTTTTCCTCATCATCCATTCGGTAGTTCCTTACCTTTGTACTGATCTCTTAATATGGGTTTTCCTCATCAAAATTCTGTCATACAGTCTTTATTCTCCTCACTCTACTGTCATTTCCTTGTAAGACTCCTTCATTGCCATCACTTCAACTTTCTTTTATATGCAATTGACTTTTAAGATTATATCTTTACTCTTGACCTTTCTTCTGCAGACAACTCCAGACCTACATCTTTAATTACTTATAAGATCCATCTCAGTGTATGTCGCATTGGCTCCTCAAAGTCAATATGCCCCAAATCAAAATCATTATATTGTCTAGTCAAACTTGCTTTTTCTTAGGTCTAACTTTAATGTTTCTGTCTGTGGTACTACCATTTGATCAGTCAGTTTCACATACTCTCTACCTTAAAAGTTATTTTCTCTTCTCTCACACATTCCATTTCTAATAATTTACTTAGCCAAATAAATCACATTTGTGCAGTATTGTTCACATCCATCCCTTCTTGTCTTTTCTCATTGTCACTGCCTTAATTTAGACACTCATAATTCTGTCATCTGCCTGAATGATTAAATTGAGAAGTCAGAAAAATTTCAGGCCATGATATTTACAGTTTGCTAAGGAGAAGTTTGAACAAAAGTCATAGGTTCTCTCCATTTTCACTAGACAGTATATCAGGTGATATTTTACATAAAACTGAGAGGGTGCTAGGGTGAAGTCAAACAATTTCCTTACCTATGTCTTTCAATCCCTTTTCTGTTTAAGGAAGTATAGATCTAGGAAAATTTACCTCAGGTTGGAGGTATGATAAATCCTAAAAACTAAAATGAAATCTGAATATAAATTAGGTGACAGTTGAATAGAAATACCCAGGGAATCCAGCAAAACCAAGACAGTTTAAAAACAGAGCAGTTCAGAGGTCAGATGAAGAAAAGCAGTTAACAGAAGAATTCTAAGACGAGTTCAAGGGGGTAGAACTCATGTTAGCATTTTTTTTTTGTATCTTCTAGTTCAGACTGCCTTGGAAACAGAGGGGCCCACAGCTACTGGCTAATAAGAAGCCTGACTGAGAGAACTGAATCATATTCCATAGATATTTAGCCTTTAACTGAGACAGCTTTTAAGTGAGTTTCATAGTTATTGCCTGAGAATGCTGATTGAAGAGAGCTATGAGATTCTCTGTAGGGAGAGGCTAATTAACGATAGCATCCATTTCACATTCTGCCCTGTGGTTGTCCAGGGTAGTTAAAAGAGCTATTATAAGAGTATCCCTTTTTTAATGTCTGATTTTTATTTTTTCCCAGTTACATATAAGCAAAAGTTTTAAAATATTCTTTTTTTAAAAATGATTGTGAGTTCCAAATTCTCTCCTTCCCTCTTTCTCTTCCCTCTTCCTTGAGACAGCAAATAATTAAATATAAATTATGCATGTGTAGTCATGCAAAACATTTCCATATTGGTCATATTGCAAAAGAAAACACAGACAAAATCCCCCCAAGGATAATAATAAAAAAAAAACTTTTAAAAAAGTAGATTTCAATCTTCATTCAGACTCTATCCATTCTTTCTCTGGAAGTGGATAACATTTTTCATCTTGAGTCCTTAGGAATTATCTTAAATCACTGTATTGCTGAGAATAGCTAAGTCATTCACAGTTTATTATAGTACAGTACTGCTATTACTATGTACAATATTCTCCTGGTTCCGCTCATTTCACTTTGTATCAGTTCATGTAAGTTTTCTCAGGTTTTTCTAAAAGCAGTATCCTGCTCATCATTTCTTACAGCACAATACTATTCCTTCACTATCACATACCACAATTTGTTCAGCCACTCCATAAAGGATGGGTATTACCTCAATTTTCAGTTCTTTGCCACCCCAAAAAGAGTTGCTATAAATATTTTTGTGCATTTAGGTCCTTTTCCCTTTTCTTTGATCTCTTTGGGGTATAGACCTAGTAGTGGTATTGCTGTATCAAATACAGAGTTTTACAGCCGTTTGAGCATTGCTCCAAATGGGTCTCCAGGGTGCTTGAATCAGTTTACAAGTTCACCAACAAGGCCTTAGTGTCCCAATTTTTCCATATCTCCAGCATTTGTCATTTTTTTTCTGTTATAGTAGTCAATCTGATAAGTGTGAAGGGTACCTCCAAATTATTTTAATTTGCATTTCTCTAATTAATAGTGATTTAGATAATCTCTAATTAATAGAGATTTAGATTATAAATTTAGATTTATAGATCCTATGACTATAGATAGCTTTGATTTCTTCATCTGATTTGACTTCTTCACCTCTTCATAGCCTTTGACCATTTACCAATTGGGGAATAACTAATACTCTTACAAATTTGACTCAGTTCTCTACATGTTTGGGAAATATCACCTTTATCAGAGAAACTTAAATTTTTTTCTAATCTTGGCTGTATTGGTTTTGTTTGTGCAAAACCTTTTTAATTTGGTGTCATAAAGTTATTTTTCTTTTCTCTGTATCTATTATGCTCTTTCCAAACTGAACTATTCTCCCTTTCTCAGTCCATACCTACTCCCTAACATGCACCATTGTTCAAGCTATTACCCATCCCTGAAATTCCTTCCCTCACCTTCTTAACATGCTTTTGATTGTTAATTCCTTAATGCTTTTATATAGCATCATATATAATAGCTATCTATCTCTTTGCCTTGATCAACTAGATTATAAACTCTGTAAAGGGAAAAATTGTGCCCTCCCTATACTTTATCTCTCCCTCAAGATCTAGCCCAAATCTCTGTGTACAGTAGGTGGTTAATAAATGTTAACTTTTTACATGAGGATCTGGGTAAAATTTAGAATATGAAACAATAATTCTGTATTCATGTTTCCTCAATTCCAGGAATATCAATATCTACTCATTTTTCTTTTATTTTAAATGCTTTATTGATACCTTCTACTGTTTTTTCTTTTAAACAAAACATTTACTTCTTCATTCCTCTCCAATAGAATTCTTTTTAACAAAGAAAATTAGTTTATTAAAGCCAATTAAAAAGAGAAACTAATATCTGACAAAGTATGCAATGATTCTATACCTTTAGTCTATGATCTTTCCACCAACCTTCTGGAAATAAGAATGGTTTTTTGAATGCTTATGTCTTTTCATTCTATTTTCACTTCCATTCTTGTTTTCAAGAATATGAAAGGCTATAAGGTAAAAGAGGCATTAGATGCATTCTGTTTAGCCCTACAGGACAGAACCAAGAAGAAATCGGTAGAAGTTATAAAAAGGATAATTTGGGCTTAATGTCAGGAAAATGAAACAGAATAATTTGATCTGTCTGAAGGTGGAGGGAAGTGGGATTCCTCAAGAGGTGTTGACTTTCTGCTTCTTGAAGGTTTGCTAGAAGATTGTGGATAACCACTTGTCAACAATGGCATTATAGGAGTTCTTTTCCTGTATGAATTGAGCTAGATGGATACAGATTCTATAACTGTGTTTATGATCTTTTGTTTTTCCTTATTAAAAGCATTTCAAACTCCTTTGCCTGATATTTGCAGTCTCCTAGAAACTTGTACCATCCTATGTTACCAAACCTCATGTCAGATTACTCTCCTCTGTGTACTATAAGAGTCAGATAGGCCAGACGGTCTCTCAATTGAACAAACCTCCGGTTTTCAACTTGCTGTTCTGTTATTGTGTCAGTTATTCCCTATGCCTAAAAGTTTTTCTCTCTATCTGTTCTCCTTTTGAATTCATAGACAACTTTTACAACCTGATGCCAATGTTACTTCACCTATACGATCATCTCTACCCTTGGGTTAAAGAAAGCAGTTTCACAAGTATGAATGGAACATAAATCATCAATATTCCTATATATTACCAACAAAACACAGAAGGAAGAAACAGAAATGTAAATTCCATTTTAAATAACTACAAATAGTAGAAAATACTTGGGAATTTACCTGCCAAGACAGACCCAGAGATGATGTGATCATAATTACAAAACACTTTTCACACAAATAAAGATGGATCTGTGTGTGTGTGTGTGTGTGTGTGTGTATGTATGTATGTGTGTTCGTCCTTTGTTGCTGAAGAAGACCATGCCATCAGAGAAATGATGACATGACTTGCACTTGACTTTGTTTTGAGTGACAGAGGGCTGTGCAGGTCACCAGCCTTACTTCTCCTTCAGAGCCATCTGAATCCAGTGACCAGATATTCATCAGGATGACTGGAGATGACCCAGGATGAGGCAATTCGGGTTAAGTGACTTGCCCAAGGTCACACAGCTAGTGAGTGTCAAGTGTCTGAGGTGAGATTTGAACTCAAGGCTTCCTGACTCCTGCACTGGTGCTCTATCTATTGCATCACCTAAAGGCAGATCTAAATAATTGGAGAAATAGTAATTGCTCATGGGTAGGCTAAGTTAACGTAATAAAAATGACAATTCTACCAAAGTTAATTTACTTATTCAGTGCCATACCAATCAAACTACCACAGAATTATTTTACAGAACTAGAAAAAAATAACAAAATGGATAGTTTTGATTACATGAAGTTAAAAAGATTTTGTGCAAACAATATACCAAAAATTAGAAGGAAAGGAGAAAAATGGGAAAAAATTGCTAGAGTTTCACCGATCAAGTCCTCATCTTTCAAATGTATAAGAAAGTGAGCCAGATTTATAAAAAAAGATCATTCCCTAATTGGTAAATGGTCAAATGAAATGAAGAAGCTGTTTTCAGAAGAAGAAATCACAGCTATCAAGTTGCAAGAAAAAATACTCTAAATCACTTTTGATTAGAGAAAAACAAATTAAAACAATTCTGAGATACCTCATACTTGTCATATTAGCTAAGATGATAGAAATGGAAAATTACAAATGTTGAAAGGCATATGGAAAAAATGGGACGCTAATGGATTGTGGAATTGTGAACTAATTTACTCATTTTGGAGAGCAGTTTGGAACTATGCTCAAAGGACTATGAAACTGCATTCTCAGAAATACTACCACTAATTCTATATTGAAGAGATCAAAGAAAAGGAAAAAAAAGGTCTTATTTGTACAAAAACATTTATAGCAGTTCTTTTTGTCTTGACAAAGATTTGGAAATTGGGGGATGTTCATTAATTGGGGGCATGTTCATAAAAAAGTTTTGATGTATGATTGGGATGGAATATTATTGTGCTATGAGAAATGATGAATGATGGTGTCAGAAAAGCCTGGGAAGTCTTATATGAACTTATGCAAAGTGAAATGAGCAAAACCAAGAGAACATTATAAGTAACGTAACAATGCAGTTACTGCAGTATTGTAACAATGATCAACCATGAAAGACTTAACTACTCTGATTAAAGCAATGAAAGAAGATAATTCTAAAGAACCCATGATGAAAAATGCTATCCAGCTCCAGAAAGAGAACTGATGAACTCTGAATGCAGATTAAAGTATTTTTTCACCTTATTTTTCTTGTGTGTTTTTTTGTGTGTTTTATTTTGCAATGTGTCTAATATGGGAAATATATTTTTATATGACTTCACATATATAATCAGTGTCATGTTGCTTGCCATCTCAAGTGGGGGAGAAGTAAGATGAAAGGAAAGAAATTGAAACTCAAAAATTTTTAAAAAAGGATGTTACAGTTTCTAAAAATATATTTGGTAAATATTTAATGAAATAAAAATATATATTAGAAAAGTATGAGTGGAAGAGGGATGAAAGTGTGGCTAGACAATAGTTTACCAGAAAAAAAAAACAAACTTCAGATTTAAATGGACTGTTTTTAAAGCACTTTTACAAAGTTGTCTCTTTATACTTTTTCAGACTTATGCTTTACTCCCCTCCACATACTCTGTAATCCAGTCACTCTTCCTTCCTTCCCTCCCTCCTTCCTTCCTTCCTTCCTTCCCTCCCTCCTTCCTTCCTCCCTTCCTTCCTTCCTTCCTTCCTTCCTTCCTTCCTTCCTTCCTTCCTTCCTTCCTTCCTTCCTTCTTTCTCTCCTTCCTTCCTGTCTTCCTACCTTCTTGCCTTCCTTCCAACTTGTATAGATAAACATTCATTTCCCAACTATTTTGCATTTTTTCACTGGCTGCCCCCCATGACTAGAATGCTCTCCCTCCTTTATTCCCCTCTTGACTTCCTTTAAGGTTCAGTTAAAATCCTCCTTCAATAGGTAACCTTTCCTACCCTCCAGTGACTACCCTTTAACTTTCTAATTGACACAGATATCTAGTATGTATATGGTTATTTACACGTCAGGTTGTGAGCTCTTTGTGACACATAGTAAGTGCATAGTAAATGCCTGTTGATTGACTGTAAATCCTGTTATGAGTCACTTCTGTGATATAGTGCTCCCAAAAGTTAACGGAATCTTAGGCTGCACGGAGAGCATAAGTTATAAGCTCTCTGAAGGCAGGGTCTGTTTTGATCTATACATTTATATCTTTAGCGGTGACTATATGGTTCCTGACAATTAGCCCTTAAAAAAGTCTAGTCATTCATTCACTCTTCAAATACAGGAGATTTTGATTCTCTACTGTTCTTTAGAATATTTTTCTTCTTTGCTTCCCTCTTTAAGCATTTCTCCACTTTTAAGAACCATTTAATTCTTCATCATTAGATAGAATTAGAACGTTATTTCTCCAACCCTTTCACCTTCTCCCTTGGCAGGTTGGTTGTTGTCCTTTGGTCTCAAAGTTAACAAAAATGACATCACTGTATTAGGGTCAAGGTACAGTGTATATGACTGCAGCTGAGAGCAGAGAGCTCAGAAAGCTCTACTACAGGTCCTCCATGTGAACTTTTGAAGTGCAGATATTTCTAAATATGTGCATCCCACATTTCTTTTGAACTACTGCAATTTTGTTTTTCTCATAGAGCACAGCACCTTTTTTTGGGTGGGCCTGTGCTGGTGTCTTCCATGTCTACTCTAAAGTTCTTTGAGAGACTTGAGAGTGTTTCTCTATCAATTTTTCTGACCTCCATGTGAACGTTTGCCTTGTGTGAGTTCTCTGTAAAATAGTCTTTTAGGCTGGCGTATGTTGGTATTCCAACAAAGTGGCCAGCCCATCAGAGTTGTGCTCTCTGTAGCAGAGTTTGAATGCTTGGCAGTTCAACTCAAGAAAAGACTTCAGTGTCTGGTACCTTATCTTGCCAGGTGATCTTCAAAATCTTCTTAAAACAATTCCCTCTTGTATTGCATTAACATGTAATTTTTAGCTGGCATTAGAACAAGAATTCTTAACCTGGGGTCCATCGACCCTGCAGATTTGGAGTGAGATTGAATTGGGGTGAATGAACTTACATGAGGGGGGAATTTACATTTTAATTTTCACTAACCCTTTCTATATAGCCATTACTGCTATTAAAATGTATAATTATTAATATTTTGCTAATATATAATATAATACATTAATAATTACTGAGTATGTTAATAGACCTGTGATATTATATAGTATTGATAATTAATTTTAATAATATGATTAAACATTGTTCCAAGAAGGGGTCCATCAGTCTAACCAAAATGACAAAGGGGTCCATGACAGAAAAGAATAAGAATCTCTGCAGTAGAAGAACATCAATATAGCTCAATATCTGCAAGTCACTGAGACTCTCCCCTCAAATTCTGCTTGTTTCAATTGAGATTCTCAGGCTGTTGTAGCTACCTCCCAAGTCCAGCTGAATAATTTCTCCATCTATTCACTATGCAGGATTCTGCTGATTGGGCTCCCTGGGTGAAACATTTTTAGGGTAATTACTCTTCTGTCCCCATTTTTCTGGGGCTTTATCTGGCAGTACTTTATCAGATAGTAGCAGACCTCCCAATTCCTTGATGCAAACTCTAGCTCTCCAGTTTTTATTATCAGTCTTTAGGGGAAAAAATTATTGTAGCCACTTATCTCTTCCTATACTTTTTCTCTTTTGGTCACTGATTAGACTTCCATCTGATATTTTCCATTCGCTGTCTTGTCTCTTATCTTTGTTGCTGCACAATCATCTAGGTGTCTATGAGTATGGATATTTTATTTTCCATTCATCTAGTCCTTTCCCCCTCTTCAATTCATTTTGCTCCACAAAAGAATCCTTTCAAACCACTTCTACTTTTCTCCTTTCTTTAAAACATGCTTCTCTTCTACCCCTCACTTTAATGATTCTTTTATCCTCTTTTGATGCACTGTGGTCTTCTGAAATTGATCTTAATGTGTAGCTATTTTCATAGATTCCTCTACTCCAGAACATTCAGGGGCTTCCCATTCATTATCTTTAGGTTTAAAATATAAACTCTTCTGTTTGTCTTTTTAAGTATTTCAAGAATTTGCTTTCCTTATGAAGTTAAACTCTTCATTCTAGCCAAATTGACCTACTTGATGCTCCTTAGTCTTCTGCCTCCATAACTTTGAACAAACTGTTCCCCATGCCAAAATCTTCTCTCTTGTTATCCCTGTCTCTTGAGACCCCTAGTACCTTCAGGGTTTAGCTCAGATGCTCCCAAGAGGCCTCTCCTGACTTCCCAAGTATAAAGTTTGCTTTCTTCTCAGTCAATGAATATTTTTAAAAAAATTTGTATCTACTTGGTAGACTATAAACTCCATAAGGAGAGGGACAGTCTCACTCACAGTACCTGCTTCAGAGTAAGCATTTAATAAATACTTAACTAATTGATTAATTGAGGAAAATGTGACACTTTCTGTATCTGCCAAAGATGTCTTACTCATCCCATTCTACCTTTCATTCCTGTTTTCCATTTGATCTCCCCATTGTCTCTTTTCTGTGACCAGAGGAGCCTCTACAAACTTATCTTTATTATAAACTTTAAAAATACATATTCCTTCTCTTTCTTTATCTTAAGTGAAATTTGGTTCTTCCTTGAAGACAACATACCTTTCTTTGCCCTGAAGATAGTTCATCTACTTCTACTCCTAGTCCTACTGAACTCATTGAGATATGAAGGCCTCTTTCATTTCAAAATCCACTTCTAGAGTGCTGATAGAAGCATTACTCTTTCTGAGCTTCTTAAACCCGATTTTATCCAAACTTTCCTTGTTGCATCCTTTTAAAATTATTATTTGCATTATTTATTTCCCCTTCCCCAAGATGTAATTGTCCCCTTAAAATATTCAAAACCAGAACCAAGTTCTGTTTGTTTCAGTTTCCTCACCTGGAACAAGGGGATCATAATAGCACATAGATCCCAGACTTGTTGTGAAGGTCAAATAAGGTAATGATTGTAAAATATTTAGCACAACGCCTGGCACATACTAAGTATTATATAAATTAAATTAAAAATTATATAAATAAAATTATTAGTCTTTGGCTACTTTCTTTGATCTCTTTGACAGCTTTTTGCCTCTTTTTGTAGCCTCAGCATTTAGCACATTGCCTGGTACATGGTGGGTGCTCAATAAATGTTTTTTATTGATTAACTGATTGACTCTGCTGACTTTCACCTGTACCACATATTAGCCAACCGCCAGCAAAACTCACATACACATAGATCTTGTCATAACACATAGCTCCTCATCCTTGTTCTCCTCCTCCAAGATATCAACATTCACATTGTTTCCCTCTGACCAAAAACTTTTTTATCTTTTATCTACACTAAATTCCACATGGTAAATAAGTTCTTATTCCTCTCTGAGAGGAATAAGTCTAGTCATTTTACCCCAAATGATCCAATCCATGAGTCTTCTATTACTATACTTGTTTTGCTAACCAGATTGGATTCTCTGATCAGCTGTTTCAGTGCAGGCAATGCTAAAAGGATGAAGTCTTTACCCAATGAAACTTTTTGACATAACTCATGCGAATAACCAACCCCTCTTCTCAGTCTATAAAACATAGAGCTGATAATAGCAGTAAAATGAAAGAGGAGGTGTTTTCCACAAACTTACCTAACCTACGTATTTTTAATTAAAATAAATCAAAGCACTGGAAAGAGAGAAAATAAGTGAATAAATGAATATTTGTTAAACACCTACTATGTTCCAGGTATCATGCTAAACATTTTACAAATATTCTTTAGCTTGATTCTTACAACATCCCAAAGAGGTAGTAGATATTATTACCACTCCCATTTTACAGTTGAAGGAACTGAGTCAAACAGAGTTTAAGTAATTTTGCCAGCATCTTACAGCTAGTAAGTGTCTAAGGACAGATTTGAACTCTGGTCTTCCCAATTCTAGGCTCAAGAATCTCTGTATTGTGCCACCTGAGTAGAAATTATGTATCAAATATGTAGTAATTAAAAATCTACAAGACAGAATGTATAAGAAAAAAATACCACGTGAAGCAAAACCTCTCATGAAATAATATTAAAAAACTGGTAGAGTGCCCCCTCAGCATCCCCACCTTCAAATCATACCATGTCCTTGGCATAGCTGAAATAAACTGCCTTATGCATTTATCATTGCTACCCTCCCCACACTGGCAGCTACTCAGTTGAAACTTTTTACCCCAAAAGAGACAGTAAAGAAATTATTTTCTGTTATCTTAAAAAAAGGAAGAACAAGTAGATGGGGAAAAGGGGGTAAGAAAATGGAAAACAGAACAACAAAGAGCTGACTGGAGTGCTATGAACTTCCGTGCTTGAGATAAAGGTGGCTAGAAACCCATCTTGTGACTGTTTCTTCAAAATTTACACTGGACAATGAAGAGCCTGTCTCCCAGCACGGAAATATCACACGATTATTTCTACTCCTAGTCCTACTCAACTCATTAAGATATGAAAGTGTCCTGGTCTCTTTCATTTCAAAATCCACTTCTAAAGCACTGATAGAAACACTATCCAACATAAGGATAGTGAGGGTATCTCACCTAGGAGGATCCAAGAAGAAGGGGAAAAGCTAAAAACAATTTGAAAAGCAAAAGGTAGAAAGACTGTGTAAAACTCTAATTTCCAAATAGATAACACCACAGTGTCTTAAGATTTAGAAGGGAAAATGAGTAAAAATTCTAAAAGGAGCCCAGACTCCTTAAACAAGTACTATAACAGAAAAAAAGAGGATGAGCAAACTGAATAGATATTTAAGAGTCTAAGAATCAATAAAATAACAAAATAAGCATAGAAAAATTTTAAATGTCAAAGGAGAAATAGAGAAATAAAAACAAAACTACAGAAATGCTAAATAAAACAAAAATTTGATTCTTTGAAAAGATTAAGAACATTGATAAATCCTTAGCTAACCTGATAAAAGTGAGCAGAAAATCAAGTTGGCAAAATTAAAATTAATATTTTTAAAACAATTTTCATGGATTATGACCTGCAATTTAATGCTAAGAACTCCTCTGAGAAAAATATGATTTTAATACTACAAGAAGAGATGAAGCAAAGAAGGAAATTTTTAAACTGACATCACCAATGATTATTAATACAAGAATTTAAAATAAAATATTATCCAAAGTCTGAAGATATATGTATATGTATATATGTATATATACAAATATGTGTATATGTACATATACACACATATATATGTATGTATGTATGCATATATTCACAATCATCAAGTTGGACTTTGTATGGCGTTGGTTGCCAAAATTGTTTAACATCGAGAAAGCAGTTTAGCTAATACTGATAAAAATAAACAAATGAAAAAAACTATAATAGAACCACATGATTTTATGAATAAATGAAAAACTGTGATAAAATGAAACACTCAATTATGCAAAAAATCTAAAAATAATAGGCATAGAAAAGACATTTCACACTGTGATAAAAGCATATGTCTAAAGTTACAACCTAACATTATTTCTATTGGAAAGAAACTAAGAAAAAATATCCAAGTGCCTGTACTGATAATGTGTTTTCACTTATTGTTAATGTAATTTTACTAATTTTACTTCTTAATGGAAAGATCTTTCCTATTCATTAGTAGGTCCATATTACCTACCTGGGTCACATGGAAGTCTGAGTCACACTGAGCCTGTTGTGTTTGGAGCTTACTGAACTGTTGGAGCAGGAAAGGTAGAACAGGAAGGGGCAGATCTGTAGCAGAGCTGAGAAGTTAGTCAATGACTAGTCAGAGCTGGAAAAACAGACAAGCAGGCACAGAAAGGCTCCTGAGTGCTTATTGGCGGGATAGGGGTGGCAGGTGGGGGTGTGTGTGGGGGACAGATAGGGGTGGAGAGAAAGAAGGCTTGGAAATGCCTTTGTGCCCTGCAATGCTAATGTGTATTGACTTCTTGGTTACTATGACAGATTTGGCTTTCTGGTGTTGGAATTTGGCTTTCTGATGTCTAAATAAATGTTTTTCTTCTGCCTTCTAGAGAGTCTGTTATACTTTGCAATTCAGAATTATGCTGGCATATTCATAGTTGCCCTCCATACTGTGAATATTGCCTGGGTGATACAGTGCCATATTTAATCATTTATCATCCTTGTATTCATGCTTTTTTTATATTCTGATTTGTAAAACCCTTTTCAGGTCTTACCCCCTTATAGTAAGACTCATAATTGATACCCTAACTAATCTCCTTTTCTTTGGTTTTTACATATTTCAATTCTTACTCTATGCTGGGGCTATATAAATCTAACCCAAATATCTCTTAAATTTTTGTTAACATTCATTTGTTAAAATGTCAATATTTCTGAAAGAAAAGTCCACTAAAATTAGTTATATTTAATTACCTTCCTTTCCAGTGTTTTTCATTTTTGCTTCCTTTTGCAATTACTTCCCTTCCACTTCCATTTCTAAAACCCTCATTCATGTCTTTTTCCCCTCATGCTTAGGCTTTTGCAATACACTCTCTGAGTAGTCTCCTGTTCTTTGATTTCTGTACCCTCCAATCCAGTTGTTTGGAGGGTGTGAAAATTCTATGCTAGATTAACTTTCACATATAACTCTTTAATTATGTCACTAATCTAATTTTTAGAAATGTCAGTATGTCTTAAAGGTGTTCTTCCCCCAAGGGATGGGAGATTAGTATCCTCAATTGTCCTACTTCCTCTCTTCCTGAATTTTTTGACTATGCCCATTTCAGATTCATTGACTTTTCACCTAAAGCAAATCTCAGTGGCTAGAGTCTCTTACTTTTTAAACACATATTGTCTCTTCTATCTATCACTGAATCAAACCAGAGACTCAAATTGGATGGGATTTTAGAAAACATCTAGTTTAATTCCTTCCTCTTACAAATGGAGAATATATTTGAATACATATTCAGCATATGAATATGTATTTATATTCAATATGTGAATACCAGGCACTATATCCACAATAGATTGTCATTCTACTTCTTGGACATTTTCAATACCAGGAAACTCTCAAAGGAGTCTATTCCCCTCTTTAAAATTTTCTTTTGCGTTTTTTTCTCTTGGTTTGCTTAGTTGCTTGCAATTTCCACCAGTCCTACCCCCTGCCCCCATACTGAGCCAAAATCTGTCTCTCTGTAACATCTACCCATTGGTCCTAATTATAACCAGGACACATTCATACAGCATTTAATTGCTCTTTCTCATGACAGAGGCAACTATTTTAAAGCAACTATCATATTTCACAATTCTTTGCTTGGATCCAATTTCCTAATTTACTCCATTGATTCTTAGAATGGCATAAGTCAAAAGTCCTGGGTCCTAATCCCACTGGAGATACTTAATAATTGTATGGTCATGAGTGAATAAATTAATTTCTCAGAACTTTTTTTTTTTACCTGTAAAATGGGTATAATACCATTTATACCATCTACTTCACCTGGGTATTGTGAGGAAAGTGCTTTATAAACCTTGAAGCACCACATGTACAAACATGAGTTCTTGCTCCCTTCATTATCTGGTTTCCTTTCCCACTATTGTTTTGAGTTTCTCGATGTCTTTTTCAAAATGTGACATTTAACAATAAGTATAGATTAAGCTAATCTCAGAGAAAACAAGCTTGCTCTCAAGAAATTTACATTCTTTTGGGGCAGACAACATGAAAATACATGCATGCATATAAGAAACAGTGATTAGAAGGAAGCTAACCTTAGAAGGGGAAAATTGAAGACCTTTCAAGTGATCACAGTAATAGAATATAGTAAAACTATAAAAATAACTCATTGATATCTTTATTAGTATTGTACAAAATTAATAGGATTCTTTTTTTTTTTTTTTTTTAGCTACACATATGCGTGACGCCTTTTGGCTCCATCCAGCCATAAGAGCAAATTTAACATTTGCAAAGTCATTCACGTTCATGATAAACTTCCCTATATCTAGCAAAAACTCTCTTTTTCTTTCTACAACATTCTTCTCTTGCAGTCAATTTTTATGTCAACTTAATTATTATCTCCCTTAATCAGAGGCTAACATTTCCATTACATTTTAAAATGAATTTTAATGATTCTGTGAACGTTAGAGAGTCTCTTCCTGAATTTGACCTTCCTGATAATTTATTAAAAAAGAACACGTTGGGGGCGGAGCCAAGATGGCGGAGTAGAAAGAAGCATATATGCTATCTCCGAACCCACTGCCCAAAAAATATCTGTAAAAAAAGAACCACTGGCAAATTCTGGAGCAGCAGAAGCCACAGAACAATCTCTGGAGATTTCTGCTCCAGAGAGCCTGAAAACCTCTTGCAAAAGGTCCCTAGTGCCCCGGACCCGGAGCAGAGCCCAACCCTGCCTCAGCAGTGCGGCGTGGAAAGGAGTGGATCTGAGCAGGCTTCAGGGATGGAATCTCCAGCGGCCGCGCGGGTCCCCCACCCACAGGTGACAAGGGTTGGTGAGAGGGTCTCTTTGGCAGGTTGAGAGGGTTGTGGGGTGCCCCCATAACTCAGGACCCCTCGGGAGGCAGCAGCGGAGGCAGGAGCAGACCAGGGCTCCCCAAGCAGGCAGGAGCCCGGATCCATTGTTGAAGGTCTCTGCATAAACCCCCTGAGGGAACTGAGCCCAAGAGGCGGCCCTGCCCCCACCTGAGCACCTGAACTTAATCTCACACTGAATAGCAGCCCTGCCCCTGCCCCAAGCCCTGAGTCTGGGGAGCTGCATTTGAATCTCAGACCTCAAGCACTGTCTGGGAGGATCTGGAGGCAAGGTGGGGGTGGAGAGGACACTCAGAAGTCAAGTCACTGGCTGGGAAAATGCCCAGAAAAGGGAAAAAAATAAGACTATAGAAGATTACTTTCTTGGTGAACAGGCATTTCCTCCCTTCCTTTCTGATGAGGAAGAACAATGCTTACCATCAGGGAAAGAAACAGAAGTCAAGGGCTTCTGTATCCCAGCCCACTCAATGGGCTCAGGCCATGGAAGAGCTCAAAAAGAATTTTGAAAATCAAGTTAGAGAGGTGAAGGAAAAACCGGGAAGAGAAAAGAGTGACATGCAAGCAAAGCATGAAAAACAAGTAAACACCCTGCTAAAGGAGACCCCCAAAAATGCTGAAGAAAATAACACCTTAAAAAATAGGCTAACTCAATTGACAAAAGAGGTTCAAAAAGCCAATGAGGAGAAGAATGCTTTCAAAAGCAGAATTAGCCAAATGGAAAAGGAGATTCAAAAGCTCACTGAAGAAAACAGTTCTTTCAAAGTTAGAATGGAACAGATGGAGGCTAATGACTTTATGAGAAACCAAGAAATCACAAAACAAAACCAAAAGAATGACAAAATGGAAGATAATGTGAAATATCTCATGGGAAAAACAACTGACCTGGAGAATAGATCCAGGAGAGACAATTTAAAAATTATGGGCCTACCTGAAAGCCATGATCAAAAAAAGAGCCTAGACATCATCTTTCATGAAATTATCAAGGAAAACTGCCCTGAGATTCTAGAACCAGAGGGCAAAATAAGTATTCAAGGAATCCACAGACCACCTCCTGAAAGAGAACCAAAAAGAGGAACTCCTAGGAACATTGTGGCCAAATTCCAGAGTTCCCAGGTCAAGGAGAAAATATTGCAAGCAGCTAGAAAGAAACAATTCAAGTATTGTGGAAATACAATCAGGATAACACAAGATCTAGCAGCTTCTACATTAAGGGATCGAAGGGCATGGAATAGGATATTCCAGAAGTCAAAGGAACTAGGACTAAAACCAAGAATCACCTACCCAGAAAAACTGAGTCTAATACTTCAGGGGAAAAATTGGTCTTTCAATGAAATAGAGGACTTTCAAGCATTCTTGATGAAAAGACCAGAGCTGAAAAGAAAATTTGACTTTCAAACACAAGAATGAAGAGAAGCGTGAAAAGGTGAACAGCAAAGAGAAGTCATAAAGGACTTACTAAAGTTGAACTGTTTACATTTCTACATGGAAAGACAATATTTGTAACTCTTGAAACTTTTCAGTATCTGGGTACTAGGTGGGATTACACACACACACATGCACATGCACATGCACACACACATAGAGACAGAGTGCACAGAGTGAATTGAAGAGGATGGGATCATATCTTAAAAAAATGAAATCAAGCAGTGAGAGAGAAATATACTGGGAGGAGAAAGGGAGAAATGGAATGGGGCAAATTATCTTTCATAAAAGAGGCAAGTAAAAGACTTATTAGTGGAGGGATAAAGAGGGGAGGGGAGAGAAAAACATGAAGTTTACTCTCATCACATCCCACTAAAGGAAGGAATAAAATGCACACTCATTTTGGTATGAAAACCTATACAGGAAAGTGGGGGATAAGGGGATAAGCAGGGTGGGGGGAATGATGGAAGGGAGGACATGGGGAGGAGGGAGCAATTTGAGGTCAACACTCATGGGGAGGGACAGGATCAAAAGAGAGAACAGAAGTAATTGGGGACAGGATAGGATGGAGGGAAATATAATTAGTTCTTACACAACACTACTTTTATGGAAGTCATTTGCAAAACTACACAGATTTGGGCTATATTGAATTGCTTGCCTTCCAAAGGGAAGGGGTAGGAAGGGAGGGAGGAATAGAAGTTGGAACTCAAAGTTTTAGGAACAACTCTCGAGTATTGTTCTTGCCACTAGGAAATAAGAAATACAGGTAAAGGGGTATAGGATGGAGACAAGGGCAGAGAGGGATGATAGAAGAGAGGGCAGATTGGCAGACAGGGGCAATTAGAATGCTCGGTGTTTTGGGGTGGGGGGAGGGGACAAAAGGGGAGAAAATTTGGAACCCAAAATTTTGTGAAAATGAATGTTAAAAGTTAAAGAAAGAAAGAAAGAAAGAAAAAAGAACACGTCTATTCTATAAAATGCTGACTCTGTACTGACACTAAAAATCATCACAATGAAGCTTTTACCTTCTAATGACAACCAATCAACCTTTTAGTATCTTAAAAGAAGATGCAAACTAAGCAAAAATTTAAAACCTTGTAATTCACCTTCCTTGGGTCTCCAAAAATTTCCCTGCTAGCTTCCCAAAGCTATTCCTCAAGAATATAGCACAACGGAGCCAAATAGCCTGCAGACTTCAGGAATAGGGGTATTATGAGAACTACAGTGCCACAGCTGCCAGCCTCTTTCTTTCTCTCCCTTTCTTTTTCTTCTCAGCCTTGTCCTGACCACATGATACAAGTTAAAGCAGTCATTTTTAAAGCAATTTGGTATCTGTCAAAACTATAGAAAAGCTAATAGAGCAAATTGAATAAGACAAATAAAAGACAGCTTTATGCAGTGCCTGGTTCATAGTAGGTATTTAATAATTATGGACTGTTTACTTGTGTCTGACTCTTTGTGACCTGTTTTGGGTTTTCTTGGCAAAGTACTGGAGTGGCTTGCCATTTCTTTCTCAAGCTCACTTTATAGATGAGGAAACTGAGGCAAAGAGGGTGAAGTACTTGCCCAGGGTCACACGGCTAGTAAATGTCTGGGGCAAGATTTGAACTCATGAAGATGAGTCTTCCTGACTCCAGGTCTGGCACTCTATTCACTATTAACTACATGCAATTGTGAATTGTGGTACAGTGTTCAATAAATTCAGAAACACTAAATACTGGAGGTAGGAATTCTATATGATTAAAACTTCTTGGGAAAACTAGAAAGGGTTACGGAAAAAATTTGGCCATGTGCTATAAAAACCTTCAAATAAAAATAAGTCATTAATATAAAAGGTAATTTTTTAAAGTTGAAGGGAAAAAAGGAGAGATATCTTATACAAATATGGCAGTGATCATAAATATAAAATGTTGTAACAAAAAAAAAAAGATTCTACCTGAAAGATAGTCTTGGTAGCCAGTGATAGATATATTGGAAAATAGAGCAAAACATTCTAAACAGCATGGAGAAGGAAAGGGAGATGTAGAATAGAACAATTTATTATTATCTACTTAAACTTTGAAGCACTGTTTAAAAAGATGTGTTGCCAACTTCAGCAATTCTTGACAGTTTTAAACAAGAAGTTGCCTTAGAAATTGAATCGGTTCATAGTTTTCAAGAAAGATAGTGCCAAACAAAACTGTATTCTCTCGGTTTCCATGTTGTTTTTATTTGTTTTGGATCAGAGTTATTAATTGGCAAGAATAATCAATAGAAATTTGTGATTTTTGAGCTGTAGTCACTTCTGGCTCCTCAAATCTGGGAACACATTGCCTCATATTTGTTTTTGATTGTGGCTGGCAGTCATTCACAAAATGGTGGGAAATTCTATTGTGTGATTGGTAGATGAAGTTTTAGAGTGTTGTTGCGACTCTATTTTCACAAGAACAGTTTTTGTGCTTCTTGATATTACAGTCATATCAGTGTTATAGCTCAGTCAAAAGTTATCAAGCATTTTCCTCTTGTCTTGTTGCAGTCAAGGTCTAAGACAAGCAGATACAACAGGGTGTTAGGGAGGAGAAGGCATTTTATAATTTCCAGTATTATGTCAGCAAAAGTCAGTCATGGACCTATTTGCATTATAAAACAATCCAATCTTTAGCAACATACCATGAACTATTCTAATAATAGGAAAGTCGGTCTTCAAGTGAACAAAATCCAATCTTTTTTTCCCTCCAAAAAGTCTGCTTCATCAGGAAAACTTTAGAAGTTTTGGGATCTGACCTATTGAACTAAGAGGTCTTAAGCTTGGCACTACCTACAAGAAATTTCCAAAGCTAGTGTTGCCTAGGAAATCTCCCTTCTCTGTGAAAACTAAAATTTGAGGCCATGTAATGTAGAAAAGCTGAAGTCCTGTCAAAGAGGAATAATGTACTTTAGCTAACCTCTCAGATTATGTGCTGAGATAATATGACTGTGGGAGACCACCCAGGAGACTTTTTCCTTAATTCACCATTACTAGTTATGATGGTAAGGCATGAAAATAAAATTCCCCCAGCTTCTATCAACCAATCAATAGAAGTTTCCTGTATTCCATCAGTTTAATTGAGAAACTCTTAAATTTGATCAAGAATTAACAATAATCCATGCTTTACAGTCAGCCAATCAATGTTTATTAAATATCTACTATCTTCTAGACACTGTCCTACGCAGCCTCTTCTCTCAAAGAACTTAATGAACATAGATAAGCCAACCAAAAATAAAAGGCATGGATGATTATTATGGGAGATACAATGTATATATATATATACAAGCAAAATAAATACCTAAAAAAATTTATTTTCATGGTGATGGTGGTAGAAACCCTAGAAGCTTGAGGGATCAGGAAGGCTACATATAAAAAATGAAGCTTGAGCTGAGCTTTGAAGGAAACCAAACGCAGAGGTGAGAAGTTAGTGCATTCTAGAAGTGGTAGATAATCTATGCCTAGGGACAGCACATAGAGTATCATGGGTGGGGAAGAGCAAAAAGGCCTGGATAATGGAATGTGTGAAGGGGAATACTATATAATAAGAATCTAAAGGTAGGTTTAAGTCAGATTGTGAAAATTTATTGAGAAATATCTCAAATTGATCAGGAACTCTGCTGAGTCATATTCCCTTATAGAAGAAACTAGGGGCATTTATTCTATAGAAGAGAATGCTTATGGGCATGTGATGTTATCTTCAAATATTGGAAGTTCTCCCACATGGAAGATTGACCAGCTTGTTCTTTTTTGCTACAGAGAAAGCCAGAACCAAATTGATAGAAATTATTGGGAAACAAATTTTTGTCTCAATATAAAGAAGAGCTGCCTAACAATCATTTCCAGTGCCTGGAAATGAAATGTATGCCTCATGATATATTGAGTTCCTTGTCACTGGAAGTTTACACGGGGAGCCAGGATGATCACTTGCCAAGAATTTGTGGATTGGAATTGAAGCATTCATTATAGATTGGGCTCAGTGATTTATACGGTCTCTTCCAGCTCTAAGATTTTAGGATTCTATGAACTGCAGATTGAATTACTGCTGTGCTTTGGAAGGACCAGATTCAAAGATAAGAGTTTACCTTCCCATCCCATTCATAGCAAAGTTAGATACAGAATCTTCTTTCTTTTGTAGGGACTCTGATGAGCTGGCACTTAACATTGGACAGTCCTCAGGTTTTTATCCTGAGGAAAGGAAAATCAAGAGCTTTGTTAATTAAAGAACTAAACTCTGGAATTTGACTCCTAGAGCATCAGATGAGCCAGGGAACAGAATATACAGAGAGAGATGCAAAGCTCATATCTCTTCATGTTGGCCTTCACTGACCTGGAATGAGTCATATTGGTATCCTTGGCTGGTTACCAAGGGGAAAAGATAATATTCTGTTTCTCAATTACATTATTTTAGACTAACAACCTCCACTGTCCAATGACCTTGGGACTTTGGTGAATGGTACCATGGAAGATAAAGAATAAAAAGAAAAAAAAATGCGGTTTCTTTTCCCCCCAAGATCCTAAATTTCTGCTTTGAAAGTGCTGTTGAAAGTTTAAGGTTCCCAAGAAAATGCATTTCTTTAGCTGGTTTTCTGAAGAAAGTAAGTGTGCCAATGAAGGTCTTAAGTATGTTGCTCAACAGGAAAAATCAGGATGGTAGAAAACTTTTGGCACAGTAAGTTGGTACCTTATTTTCAATGCCTAATAGATCTTGTGGTTTGGAAGCTTCAAAAAGTGGGACTGAAATATTATACAAAGGTCTTAGAGATTAAGGTTCTGAATAATGCAATATCAACATTTTTTTTTTCCTGCTGGGGTTTGAAGTACCAAGCATAATGATAATAAAAGTCAATGTTTATACAGCACTTTCCTCCCAACAAACCCATGAGTTTGGTAGTTCATGTTTTATTATTCTCATTTCACTGATGAGAAAAAAGAGACCGAGAGAGCAGAGCAATACTTTGTTCTGGGGAAAAAAGCTTATAAATATAAGAACCGGATTTTGAACCCGGGCTTTCTGATTTTGAGTACTGAGGACGGGAGCATACTGCCTCAGTTAGCTACCTGCCTCACCATGTCCTATTCTAAGATGAATTAGATTTAGAGCTGAAATAGACCTTAAAGGCCATCTACTTCAATTCCCTCATTTTACAGATGAGGAAACTTAGGCATAGAGGAGTTAAGTGATTTGTCCTAAGGCCATCCAGGTAGTGCTAAGATGGGAGCCAAGGTCCATTGATTTCAAATCCAGTGTTCTTTCTGATATACTGCATGACATATGTTACCTACCACTTTTAAATTCAGATGTTAGAGCAAACAAAGATGTGATATTCATATGTGTTTTAAAGAATATCTTTATCTCTTCCATGATACTTCTCTCCTAAAATACATATTCAGAACTGCTTTCATAGAGTGAAAGACAGGTAAAGCAGTCTTGGACTATCTTCACATGTAGAGAAGACCCATTATCCAGGGGCACAGTGGATAGAGTCCTGGGTCTGGAGTCAGGAAGTCTCATTTCATGAGTTCAAATCTGGTCACAGACACAGATAGCTGTGTGACCTTGGGCAAATCATTTAACCTGTTTGCCTCAGTTTCCTTATCTGTAAAATGATCTGCAGAAGGAAAAGGCAAACCATTCCATGATCTTTGCCAAGAAAACCCCAAATGGGGTCATGAAGAGTCAGACTCAGATGAAAAAGACAACAGAAATCAGTTTGTCAGGCAGCTGGTCAGATATTGCCCTTTGTTCAAATCCTGCCTCAGATACTTGCTCCCTATATGGCCTTGGGCAAATCACTAACTTCCCTGGCCCTCAATTTCCTTAACTGGAAAATTAAGTAGGGTTGGATTAGAAGACCTCTTAGGTTTCTTCCAGTGTAGGTCTTTGATCACTTGTAGCAAGTCACTGACTGATAAATGTGAAAAATTCACAGATATGCGAATTGTCTTTTTGAGTTGCCTGACTTTCATCTTAAAGATCTATTTTAATTAATTAAAATATTTTAAAACTTTTTTTGGGCTTTATCACCCACATTTTCCAATATATTTAACATAGAATTTATTTTACTCTAGATACCAGATGTCATAAAATCTTTTTATAATAGCTGCTTTGAAAAAGACCAAGTCACAATGACAGAGAAATCCTCAAACTGGTCAATCTGCTTTGAAATTCACACTACAGTTGATCTCTGAGGAGGGCAATAGAAGTCTCAGTAGTTATAAACCATGGTTCATTTAGAATTTTGGAAGAAAGAACGAGAAAGCATTAGACCATGCTGCCCAAAGAGCAAACAGGTCTGGACAAGCCTTCTGGAGAATGTATAGTACACACAATTTCCCACTATTGCAAAAAACCATATCCTGCTGTGTTCATAGGGTCAATGTGGTTCAGAGCTGTGGGTATATCATACGTGAACTTTATTTTGAGTTACATAACAGACCAGCTGCTGGTTCATAGTCCACTGATTTGTATGCCATGAAGAATGCTGAGTCACTCCACAAGAAATACTGTTTATTGCAAGTCAAACTGTGTCCCCTGGAGATTAAGAAGATGGCACATGTGTATAACTGAATTTCTGTAGCTTTGTGTGTCATTGCTATGTTTTAGTATTTATGAAATCATAATAGAATGGCTGCCATGACCTCATTCAATGTGGCTTTCCTTCTGTATTCTTTTCCCAAGAAATATTTTGTGTTAAGGGAACTTATTTCTGTTTGTTCTTCCTTGAACCAACAATGTCTATTTAGATTTATTTTTCTTTGTTATTTCACTGAAAAGAATTATGTCAATTTTCTACTTGCCTTCCTTGTATAATTGTTTAATCCTGGAAGACGTTGATTTGTATTTTGGCTGTTGGATGCTTATGTTTTCTAATAGAATCCTGTGTATTAGTTCCTTAATCTTTAGTAGGAGTCTTCTTCACCTACCCACAGAGGCAGTCATTGTGTGTGTCATTTTTCCTGAAAAAGTGTGCTTTGAATAATTTTCCTTCTCTTCTTTGCTATTGCTTTGATCTCTGATTTCTCTTGTTTAATTTTGTAACTAGTTTTAGCTGCTATAGATGCTATTCATTATTTTCCTACAAATATTAACTAGGTTATGTTTATGAATAACTGAAAAACTTCCTTATTGTTATGCTCCATTCAATAATCTCCCCCCTTTTTAAAATTTTTATAGCTAACCTACCACTGCTGAGAGGCAGCATGACATCAAGAATGGAGAGATGCTTTTCTAAAGTCAGGAATACTTGAGTTCAAGGGCTACCGCATGCATTTAGGTGGTTCAGTGGATAGAGCACTGGATCTGGAATCAGAAAAATTCCAGTTCAAATATGGCCTTGGAGTCCAGGGGTGGGGAACCTGTGGCCTTGAGGTCACATGTGTTTTTTTCTGGAATTTCTTTCCTTTCTCTGCAATCCAGTGAATGTTGGCAATTTGATCTCTAGTTCTCTGCCTCTTTGAAAACCAAACTAGTCTCCCAATAATGCTTGGATCACATATTACTGAAGCCAAGCTTGCAGAATCTTAAGCAGAACCTTGCTGGAGTATGAATTGAGGGCAATGGTTTAATAATTTGATCATTTTTTGGTAGTGGAATGTAAGCTGATCTTTTTCAGTTCAGTGGCCACTGTTGGATTTTCCAAATTTGTGGGCATGTTAGGTGTAGTACTTTAACAGCATCATCTTTTATTATTGTAATATACCTTATATGAGATTCTGGGATAGTAATGCTTCTTAAGGCACTAGCAATTCAAAGAAAGTCAAAACTCAGTCCTTGTTCATTGCAGATAATAAACTGAAGGAAAACACTAGCATTAAAGCCTCTTTATAGTACATTGATTTTTTTTATCTAGGAATTTCAGGAAACCAGGGAAGCCAGAGAGAGGATGGAAAGAATACCAGCCATGGGAAATAGCCAGAGAAAATACTTGGAATTTGGAGAATCAATCTCTCTCTCTCTCTCTGTATGTATGTGTATATATTTATGTATGTATATATACACACATATACATATATGTATTTCCAGGAATAGTAGAGAAGTCAACATCACTGTATCTTACAGTACATAGGAATGAGTAAGGTGTAAGGAGATGAGCCAGATTGTCCATGAGCTAGTCAACAATCATTTATTGAACACCAGCTATGAGGCAGGAACTGTGCTAAGTACCTACCACTGTGCTAAATATTGGAGAAGGGGTCCCAGTTTTGAAGGGCTTTGAATGCTAAAAGATTTTCTATATTATCCTGCACGTGACAGGGAAGCAGTACAGCTTATTGACTAGGAACAGTGGTGGTAGTGGTGGTGGTAACATGGTCATATATGTGCTTTAAGAAGATCATACTGACAGCTGAGTGAAGGAGAGACTTGTGGCAGGGAGTTTAACCAACTGGCTATTTAATAATCCAGGAATGAGGTGATGGAGGTCTAGACCAGGACAGTGACAGTGTCTGAGGAGAGAAGGGGAAATAAGTGAAAGGTGTTAGGAAGGTAGACTATTTTTGAGTGAAATATTCTAAGAGTATTCATTTTCTTAAAATTTCAAAATGCTCTAGAAATATTCTATGAAAAAAGTTTATAAAAAACTGGCAAAGGTATTACTGAATCCAGAGTTCTTCCTACTTAAACACTAATAATAAATCTGATTATTTTAAATGCATAACTGTATTTTATAACAATTTACTGAATATAGTAGTTTGAAATTTTATCAAATAAATTTATATGAACAGTGTATAGTACAGATTGGAGCCAGGTTTCTAAACATTGGTTTGAACTGTTAATAATATTTGCTGCCAAATTACTTTCAACATTTCCTTTAGGAGCCAATGTTTTGCAGTCATGTTTGACAGCCTAACTTTGTTCCCATGCAAGTGTGTGAAGGCAACATAAGTTTATATAGAAAAGAAATTGTATTTTCCACAGTTGCTTTATAGTTGACATGAAAGAACACTGTTCTTTATGATGGTGTGGGCCGGTAAGTATTTTATAGGTTCGTAGGTTTGGAGTTGGCAGTGTCCAATCAATGCTAATGTATTCCTCCCCCCTCCATGACCCTAGCTTGGAAAATTCATGTCCAATATTCGTTACCATTAGATAGTTACTGGGGTTTCTTTGGGGTCAATTGCTGACTCTGGTGCTGAAGTTCATAGATAAGGTTGCTTTTTAATCTTATCTTTTAAGCTATGATGTTCTTATCATTATATGGATATTTTCAATGCCCTAGAAGAATCCCAATTTCTGGTGACACAAAATGAAAAGTACAGTGATTTTAAGTAGGTTATAGTCTATTACCAATGAGAATGGATGCAGAAGAAACAGCCCACAAATCATCAAGTAGCTTTGTGACTGGGAAATCAGGTAGAACAATCACCATGGTATTGTAGGAATAGTACTCATTCTGAAATCCATGGACTTGGGTTCGGATATTTTCTCTGACACTTGCAAGGTCAGTTGTATAAACTTTGTCAAGCTACTTGATTTCCCTGTCTTAATTTTCTCATCTCTACAGTGAAGGGGACTTCCAAAGTGCCTCCTGCCACTAGCTTTTGAATGTGTAGATAAAAAATGGAAGGCATATGGATGGCAAAGAGTATTGTACTGATTTCTATGAAGCATCAAAAGAATCAGAAGACCTTTCCAGTCTTTATACACCTAACTCCCTTTTTAGTTCCTGAATTCTCTTACACATATACTAGGATCCAGTCATATTGGTATCCTTAAACAGGAAACTCCATCGCCTAGCTGGGTATTTTCACTGGTGATCCTCTATGCTTGGAATTCTCTTCCCTCTTACTTACATCCCCTGGTTTTTCTGGCTTCCTTTAAGTCCCAGTTAAAATCCTCCTTTCTGCTTGAGGCCTTTTCAGATCCCCGTTAATGCTAATCTTTTTCTCTCTTGATTACCTCCAATTTCTCCTATATATGTTTTATCTGTGCATAATTTGTTGGCATGTTGTCTACCTCAGCAGACTGTGAGATCCTTGAGAGCAGGGCCTGGGTTTTTGCCTTTCTTTATGTCTCCAGTATAATGCTTTTGCTTTCCAGGCACTGAACCTGACACAAACAGGTATCTAATCAATTCTTTACCAGTTAATTAGACTCACAGAAGATGTGGCATCTTGGAGCTGGAGGGAAACTTAGATGACTCAGTCCAGTCTTCCATTTTTAAGCATACTGAGGTGATAAAAGTATAAATCACCAGCTCAAGGTCATACTGAACTGTTTAATACCAGAGAAAGTATTAGAATGTAGGTATTCTGACTCCTGGTCCATTTTTTCCCCTTGCCTCGTGGTGGGCATGATTTTAAGGATAGTGGAAAAAAGCCCCTCTCTTCCAAGTCCAAATAGAGGACATATCCTTTCATTACTGGATTAGAGGTTATTCTAAAATGTGAATACTTCTCTCAGGAATGACTGTGACCTATATTCATATAAGAGGTAAATGACTGAGGCTTTGTGGAACCCACATATGTTGGGGAAGGGAAGACAGTGAAAAAGGAATCCATCTGATACAGTGCAAAGAACATTCATTTTGGGATAAGAAGACCTGGATTCAAATCCTGCTTCTAAGGCTTACCAGCTACTTTTTACATGCCTTTGAGCAAGTCCCTTAATCTTCCTATGCCTCAGTTTCCCATGTATAATATAAGGTACTTGTACTAGATGGTTATCTCTTCTAGGTCTAGAATAATCCTAAGACTACTAGGTACCATAAATAGATGAAACGAGCTCCCCAGATGGATGAAGAAAGAGAGCACAAACTGCTAAAGTTCTCTATTCTCGTTCTAATTCTAGCCTTGAATTCTTATTTTACTGTTTGCTTTGTTTAGATTTTTTTTCTAGAAGGAGTCACATCCGAATTATTTAGGACCTAAGACCAACATCCATTGCACTCATTGTTTTAGAAATGCTATAAATTTTAAAGAAAAGGATGGAATGAAGTTCTTTTAATTCATTTTCTGCCTCACTGGTTTTAGAGGCAAAAGTGGAGGACACGATGATTACTCTAGTGCCTTTCCAGGGCTAAATTACTACCTGGTAGTACATTAGGCACTGCTTAAAGCTTGCTTCATTGAATTGGGAGAATGTGACCTAACAAGGGTCTGTCGTAGCTATTTTTTTTAGGATAGCTAAGAGAACATTAGGGCATATTTCAATTATTAAACAGAACATTTCAAAAGAACCACCTGTATTTGACTTCAAGAAAACCACTTATTGCTCAGCAAACAAAGATCTTCTTCCTCATCATTTCATTAGAAGTTTGGGGAGATTGTTTAATGTAGAGGGTGCATTCTCCTAAAGGTAATAGTGGACTCTAATTATAAAGAGTGATTATACTTCCATTTTTAGGCACCCCTCTTTAAGTCCTGAATGCTGCTTAGTACATGCTGTCTCTTGCTTTGAAGCAAGAGATAGTGTTACATCATCTGTATTCTCTTTCATTCCCTTGATTATTTATGTAATCCCTCTTGCTATGGGCCTATCACTTTACAGACTGAGTTTAAAAAAAAAATCCCATCGTGAATACTCTAAGTCATATACTTGGCTGAATAATAAAAATGTGCCTTACATGGATTATGTTTGGCAGTTTAAGATCTTGAGTGATGATGGTAATCTAATTGTATTTAACACAAAGTCTCTCCAAGCTGTAGATGAAATAACAGATTGAAGTATGGGACAGGGAGGGGAAGGCTTTTAAAGAGCTAACTATCCTGAAAATTGGGGCTCATGTTAGGGGACATAAATAGTTCAATAAAAAGGTTCTGAAATCAGTTACCTTGGAGTAAATAAGCATTATACTAGGCAAGGTTTATAAACTCTCTCTCTCTCTCTCTCTCTCTCTCTCTCTCTCTCTCTCTCTCTCTTCTCTCTCTCTCTCTCTCTCTCTTTCTCTGTTATGGACTCTTGGTACAGTCTGACGAAATATGAAATAGGATTATAAAGGAAACCAATTATATTGAAACATATTATCAATATGTTAAAAAAAACCCACAACAACTTTACAGACCTCAGGTTTAGAATCCTGTAACTAGACCTTAATGATTTAGACAATATGGCAAAAGACTTTTTTGAATTCTAAAGGTAGGACTATAATCCATGACCTATTTTAGGAGATCCAATAACATAACTCTCAAAATGTGTAAGTTTCTAAGGAATATGAAAATTGGTTAAAAATGAAAGACTACAAATAAATTCAGATGAAAAGGAAAGTTGGCCCTTTATAAAGGAAGAAAATGAGATAGAAAAATAACTGAAAGGAAAAACAACAATAATTATTGCAGTCACAGTCTTTTTAGCATTCATGGCTTTGATGAGAAAAAAAACAACAGTTAACAATTGCAAATTTCAAAAAGGAAATAAGTGGCTTTTTTAGCCTACTATTTAAGAGGTTAAAGAGTTGTACTTTAGGTATCTTGAAAGTGTTGTGTAATGTACATTTTGCTGTTAAAATGAATTTTCTATTACAAAAATAATTAAGAGAACACAGCATATGAAAGCATTTAAAAATTGTAGAATGATAGATCTGGATAGAAGGTGCCATTCCTTAAACAGAAATTGATGAAATTCAATGTCAAATGATCAGAATATCTCTACTAGTTATGAAACTCATATCAAGAATCTTCAATTATGAATCTGAATACTTAATCTAATCTAAATTAAATTTCAATTCTGAGAAAATTCTCAGAGATTGAACATCCCCCCTCCCATAATTCGTAAAGGAATATTTAATGTAAGGCAATTTATTAAGATCATTCATATTTCACATTAGTGATTCTTCCGATAGTGATTATTGGAGCTGTTCGTTGTCTTGTGAGTAGTCTTGATGTGAGATGACAATTTGGTCATATAAGCAAAGCCCCATAAAAATATCTTATATGTTTAACAAATGATAAGTGTTAGAGATAAAGATAATCTTTCTCCAGTGAGGCTCTTACACATCTTTTCTGCAAGAGTTGGCAGTGGTTGAACTGAAGAGGTATACTCAGAGATTCTGTGAGAAGGGGTCACTGGTCTCTAAGAATATATAATAGCTTTCATGATGTGCTACACACTGTGAACAACTGAAAAAATAAAATATGAGAAATAATTCCACTCTATTTGTCAAGCACAAGGTAGTCAATGTTGGTATTTAATGGATCTCTGTTCCCATCTAGGTAAGGGATGAGAGATCTCAGTGTAATTAGAAGTAGTACCAGGGGAATGGCAAAGGTGAATCCTTGCAAACACACTTCAGTATGTATAACCTACAGAAAACAGCTTCATGCTGAGCATTAGGGGATATGGCTTTTTATTTGGCCTTCCCACTTTGTGTCCTTGGTCAGCTCTTATGTATGTCTATTTCAATATCTCTTAACCTATCTCCTCCCACAAAAATTGTAATGGGGATAAAATGGAATTAATATATGCAAGAGTACACTGTGTTCTCCAAGGACAGTGACTATTTCATTATTATTTTATAAAATTTCTTTGTATCCCTCATACAGTGTTTGACATGTAAGTCATTAAAATATGCTACTGATTCATTGAGTGGTTGACTGATTGAAAATGACGTGCCAATAATTTGCTGAGCTGAGAAAATGGTGAAAGGGGAGAATAGAGAGAAATTTCAAATGTTTCCAGTTTCCTCAAGAAGTTATCAAATTTGATCAATTCCTTAAATTTCCTGTTCGATACAAGGCATAATGCCAGAGGCTGGAGATGCAATGAAGAAGAAACTAGTAATCATTGCCTTCAAGAAGATTACCTTTCAGTATATACAAGGAGACAGGAGATAGACCTGCTACCTATTCAATTTGAGTGTGAAGAAGTAAGACTCATGGAAAATTAGATTAGGCTTATGAAATAATTTCCAGGATAGTAAACGTGTCATCTCTTCTTGTGCTGATCTTGATGCAGAATAGCTTCTTAGGGGTCCAAGTATAATACTAGAAAGAAATGAGAAATTTATGGATCTTTCAACAATTCATAAAAAAAAAGATAGTTTATCTAGCCATTGTGTGGAAAGTGTCCTTTCCAAGACTATAGAATCAACTCAGGTAGATTTCCATGGCCAGTAAGGTGACTATGGTGACTCAAGAGGTTTTAGGAAATCTCTCAAGTCTGAAGGGTCTCAATTCCATATGGTAGGCCTTTTATGCCCCTTTGTGAAGAGGAAGTCACACCCACATATCCGGAGGTTAAGAGGAAGCTGCATTGACAAGACTTGCCCTCTGGGACATTCCAATCTTCGGAAGAGCTCCTAGGCTTTTAGGAAAAGGACTAGTCTAAACTTCATAGGATGAGGATTAGGGCTCGTCTTTCACACTTCCGTATTTTTGGACATCCCCAAAGTCAGGACCTCTCATAAACTGAATGGACCCGCACAATAGCATGTTTTATGCAACAGTGTGGCACTCTTCTCTTGTTGCATGTAAAACAGGAGAGAATACACATGTCAACACTCTTTTAAAAAAGAAGTGTAGGAAAACCAATACTTTTTAGTGCTCTTTCAATTTCCCTCTCCACCCTCAATGTTGCACAATGGTTAGAGAGGGCTGTCTTGGAGTTAGGAAGATCTGAGTCCAGGTTAGAACATTTATTTTTAATTGGTTTGGTTTGCTTTTGTTGTTTTATTGTTACTGATACTGCTTTCCTTGTTGTTAAAATAAGATATCAAAATATTAGTACACTAATTATACTATCTCTCCCTGACTTGGAATCACTAAACTTGTCATTTTCAAGTACTGCCTCTGAGATGTTAGATCTCAAAATTGATCAATATAGATCGATGTACATAGAGAATATGTTGGATAGATCTCTATTGGCCTACAGAGATATGTCTCTATATTAATTTATAATAAATATAATTATGGAAGTGTGTTAGAATCTTTTATTTACAAAAATAGTGATGAAGATGATGGTGATGATGATATGCCAAATCTACCTGGTGGGGAGAAGAAAGGATGCTCTCTAACTGTATGGATAATACAGTAAGTAAACAAAATGATGGTGGTGATGAAGATGATGATTGGTGTTTTCTTATAAAGCACTTTGATCATATTCCTTTCTTTTGTGAGGTGCATCTAATGAACAAAGCTTTAGGTAATTGCTGTATTCATCGAGCAGAGCAAAGGTACATTCTCAAGAAGAAGTTAATCTAGGATCTTGACCCTATTACCCAGAGTATTAGGACAGTGGCTCACAGAAGAGCAAACTGAAGGAAAGAAGGGAAGACAAAAATGAAAAGAAAGAGAAAGAAAGAACAGAGGGATAGAAACTGCAACAGTGTAGAGTTGAATTTAGAGTCAGGAGATGTAAATTTTAGCCTTAGCCTTTCCTTTGGTGAGTTGTGTGAATCTGGGAAAGTCATTTAACCAGTCTGAGCATCAGTTTCCTTATATAGAAAATGAACAGAATGGGTTAAATAATATTTTCATCTCAACAGTTCTAATTATTTAGCTAGTATAATACTATTATTTTAATATTGCTGATTATAACTATATATCTTCATGTTACTCAAGAGGCTTGCTCTATCTAAATTCTCTTCCATAAGTGCTTCACAACCTTTATATTTTGAGTAAAAGCAAGAAAAATCAGCCATATGCTCAAAATCAAATAATGACTTTTTGCTTTTAGAACTAAGCACTGAAATTCTTCTTTTATAGTTAAAACATTTAAACAGGGTTCATATTTAACTGAGTAAAGTTTTAAAACAACTAAAAAGTATTTTAATGTCAAATAGAGTCTAACATTCTTTTGTTCATTATTTATATTTGTATCCACACACATCAATTACATTTTAAAATGAATGTATTTTAAATAATAAAATAAAATTTAAATGAATGTTTGATGTTTACCATCATATTTAGTTTGAATACAGCAAAAAATAAATTAGTTACAATTTTCTAAATGTAAGGGGACCCTGATGAGAACATTTTCAAGATAATTCCTCCATATCCCTTTTGAAAGGGCATTAGCAGTTCCTTAGTCAATGTAGATTTCTTAAGTAGCTGATATTTATTTAAGTTTCCCACCACCTGATCTTGGTCCCTTAAAATCTGTTTTTCATTTACTTTCATATTTATTCATTTTCTGAGGTTTCTCACTACTGTACATTTAGATTCTTCCTAAATGTTGAGACTCCGTCTTTCTACATATAGGTATATGCATCATATATTTCATGTAGCATCATACTTTGAAGATTTCTACTTCATCAAGTTATATTTTTAAATCATTTTCCTGCTCCATTCTTTAAATTTTTAACCATTTCATTAAAATCTACGAGCCCAATTGACCCCAGTGGAGAGGGCATACATAATGGTTTAGCAATATTAAATTTCACACTTTTCCTTAAATATCTTTATATATTTATCATACCATATATGTTCACCTAAAGTTCAAAGTATAATTTTCAATAATTTTTCATGGATTTTCAGCAATTCCAGTGCCTAATATTTCCAATGTTAATTGGTTTTTCAAATCTATTCTACTCAGCTGTTAGCAGTAGGTCTACAATCCCCAAACTAGAGTCCCAGTTCCAAGAATGATGTCCCTCTACCAACACAAATAGGAATATAACAAACTATAGATCATTTTGAGATATTTTTAGTCCCATGTTTTTAAAATGAGTGTTCTGTTTTTTTTTTAATCTTCAGTCATTCAAGCCAACACTAAATCGCCATAGCTTGAAGAGAGGATCTTAATGATACATTAGAAAAATGAATGCATTGTACATCTAAACAGTGCAAACACCCACATTAATCACGTGTACCGCTCATTGTGTTAATCACTTAATCCAAATTGTCATTTTGACATGTAGACCATTTCTCTTCTTCCATCACCTCCATATACATCGACTTCACTCATTCTGAATTTGGATGATGAGATAGGAGGTGGTTGGGTAACTTCAAATGGTTGGTATCCATCATCTGTATATAAAAGACATTCAAAAGACAAAGAAATTAACCATTAGGAAGATGTTAACTTAATAAGGGAAGCCCCACTGGTTTTCTGTCTCCCCAAAACAATGAAATGGCATAATTATGTCTCTTTTCAGTTCGATTTTAACTTGACTGACTGAGGATTGACTACCAATTCTAATTAACACCAGTTAAACTATTGTAAGAAATGGTTAATGGTGAGACACTAAAGGAAGTCCAGTGCAACAAAGGAAATAAGCTCTAATGTGACCCTAGAAGAGACTGAAAATAGCAAATTGGTTGTGAATGGCACAGCAAAAACTGGGTTATTATTGCACAAAATGTCAGTTAAGAGAAATAAATAATGGAATGAATCCACAGTTGAAGTAAAAATTTCTGGCTTTGTACCAGAAAACATTTCAGCACCTACACAAGAACAGCTCAGATTACAAAATCAAGATTCTGCTGACAGTATTACAGTACTCACTTGTGCTTTTATAATTATTAGGGGAGGGGCAGTAATGGAAAGGGTGGAAAAGAGGTGGCTTGGTGATATTTTTAAACTTAAAATTTTTTAAATTTTAAACTCTGTAAATTACTGAAGAGGAAAAAGGAATTAGACAAAAGTAATACTTTTAAGAAACTTGTCATCTCCCCTAAAAAGAGTAAAAGATTAAAGATCCATTTCTACTCTTGTTATTGGAGAGGAACATTTTTAAAATTTCAAACCTTTCATAAATTGTATCACTTGTTTTATGTTTCTTCAATTTCCATTTTCCTACAATTTATAATGAAATACATTTCTTAAGTTGCTAGCATTAAGATCACTTCTGATCTTTTTTGGGTCTGTTTCTTTATAAAATAAGACATTGGACTAGATAATATCTTTTTGCTCTAAAAAAATCCAAGCCATGATAAAAATCATAATAAAATATTTAAATAACATTTATATACTGCTTTTAAGATCCAATTAAAAAAACATTGAATTTGTAGCAAAAGGAACTGGGTTCAAATTTTGACTTTGCCACTTACTAACTGCAAACTTGAACAAGTCAAGACCACTTCGGGTCTCCATTTTCTAATGAGCAAAGTAATGGGATTGGACTAGGAGATCTCTAAGTAACTTCCTTTGCTAGATCTAAATTTATCATCTAATGATGTAATGTTATTCCTTTTTAGTTTTTACATGACAACTTCTAAGGTTTCTTAGAAATTCTCATAATTTCCATTAAATTTTCTGTAATTTGCTTTCATTTTTCCAAAATTTCCATTGTTTTCTGTGAAATTAAATTCCAAACAGTCAAATAAACTGGTGGGATGAGTGTTCAGCACTTTCTTAAAAATACAGAAGCTCTTTAAAAATCTCAATCGTAGTAGTACTTTTTATAAGTTGTTAATAAGTGATTAGAAATGTGTCTCAGGCTAACTTCCAGGATTTTGATAGATTTTTACAATGCCATCTAAGAAGGCTTTTTGTTTGCTTGTGATGTACAGAGTCTGCAAGGACCATTTTACTCAGTGTTTGTAAATGTGTTTTATTATACTGTACATTATCAAAATAATTAGCAACATTCTATATTATGTATTATTCATGAATAATTCCTCGTATTTCCATAGTCAGCAAATAATAAATATATTGTGATCTTATTTTGTTGGCGCCTTTCAGGTATATTGAATGACTCATAAATGTGAAGGCTACTATAGAATTTTAATAAAGTTTTTCTGTTCCATCTCTAACCTCCATTAAGTTAGATGGGCATATGTAGATCATTCTGATAAAGGTTTTGTAGATTTCTCTTTGCTGTTATTGTTGTACAATGAGATCCATGTCCCTCTCCATGAGTCTAGCATTTGTTATCCTTTCCTTTTTCAGCTATCTTGAGAATTGACGATTAATGGTCTCAATAGTTGGTTAGTCCAATTGAGCTTCCCATCTTTGTTTTCTTTAGTGCCATTCTACTTTTTCATCTAATACATGAGGGACTGTGAGGTTTGAGAAACTGATATAGTGGCATCTCTGATACTGAGACAGAATGGATTTTGTTAGACATCCTTTGATGGAGAACTTTTTCGTTTTTTGTCTTTTTGTCGTCCTTCCATTTTCATCAGTAAATTCTCTAGAAGTAATATGACTTACCTGTATATCTCCACAAGAATTTTATAAACTTATATTCTCTTCTACTCCTCATTGTTTTATGAATAATACTCATAATTATCTGCCATGCTTTTCCACAAAATTTTAAAATTAGTTGATACTGTAAGCCAATGGATCTCTGTGTGGTCATATCTCTCCAATTCATAAAGAGGTCAAGTAACTACTGATGGTAGAGTTTTCTAGCTTCTTTTAGTGTCTTCAATATGGAAATTAATTTATGCTAGTTAAATTTCCTTAGGAAATGATGATACTTTGTTTTAATGTCTATCTTTGTCTATTTGCCTTTATTCTGCATTGTTCACACATTTTAGTAAATCAAGTTGGAGTTGTCTCAATTATGTATCATATCATCTCATTTTTACACTTTCTTCTACTATGGTATTAATTTTGATGTTTTCTTTAATAAGTTAGTACATGCAACTAGTCCAGTAATGATTCTTTTAGCAATTTTTTCTCCCTGTTAAGATATAACTATTGTGTTTTTGGAGTTGTAATGTTATTTAGTGCTCACCATGTCCAGTGCCTTCTGATTCTCTTCTTGATGGCATATTCAAAAATATAGTTATGAGCCTTTTGAATAATCTGCATTCAGACGTGTCAAACGCATGACCCTTAGGTCACATGCTGCCCACAGCATTTCTCAGTACAGCCTAAACAAGTTTAAAAGATTAAAACATAATGGGGGAATATTTAATAAAATAAATAAAAATGTCATAAAACACCAATAATATTAATATGTAGTTTTAAAGGCAATAAGTAGCCCACAGAGATCTTTATTTAGGGTTTTGTGGCCCCTGTTTCTATGAGTTTAACATAATTGATTTACAAGATTTGGGTCTCTCATATGTTGTTTGCAAACCACATTTTTCAACATTTTCTTTCTTTACTGTTCATACAAGAGCACTTGATTTGGTAGAGAAAAATGCCACACTAAAGATGTTTCTCCAATCTCTGATGCATACAGTAGAACAAAATTCAAGATTTTCAAGATTCTCTTAAAGATATAAAATTGATTACTCATTTAATAACCCTTATTCAATGACATGACATTGACATGACATTGTATACTCACTCACCAAAGATGTTTGCCATTATCATGGAGAATATACAATATGAAATTCAACTAAAGGAGGAATTATCTATACCATATCTATACCATATAAAACCTAAAAAAGCTGAGATCTTCCAGGTGCTCCTGTTTACAGAAGGCATTGTGCTGATCACATCAAACTCTGGAACATTTAAAAGCCTTTTAAATGAGATCTATAACTGTTCAAAAGAATTTACCTTAACCAGCTACAGAAGAAGAAAAAGCATCAGTAAGAGAATGAAAAATATCCATTAGTAAACATATCTTGGACAGACAGTCCATGATGAATGGTTGGATGATGAGTTGGACTCAAATTTGAACAGGGGAGGGTAGTGGGCTGGATTGCATTGGAGAAATTGCATGGTTCTTTTAGTGTCTACAAATGCCTTTTTAAAATAAACTCCATCTCTCTCTCTCTCTCTCTCTCTCTCTCTCTCTCTCTCTCTCTCTCTCTCTCTCTCTCTCTCTCTCCCTCTCTCTCTCTCTTTCTCTCTCTGTCTCTGTCTCTCTCTGTCTGTCTCTGTCTCTGTCTGTCTGTCTCTCTCTCTCTCTGTCTCTGTCTGTCTCTGTCTCTCTCTCTCTGTCTCTGTCTCTCTCTCTCTCATCACTTAGTTTGTACATTAAATCATATTTCAACATGTTTAGAGAAAAAAGAGACAGACACCAAAAATAGGGACTGTTGGCTCCTGAGACCCAAGTGATAGTAGGTTTTATATTTCTTTTTTTTAAACTTCTATATTTTATTCTGACAAATATTACAGCCTCCCCCCACCCAACTGAGCAATAAAACAGATAGCCTATGCATTGTAAAATAAAATGAATTCTTAAATTGGCAAGATCCAAAACAATACATATCTCATTGAACATTTTAAGTCCATCACTTTTCTGGCAGGAGATTGATAGTGTGCTTTATCTTTGATCCTCTAGATCATGGCTTATTATCATATTGATCAGAATTCTAAAGTTTTTCCATGCTGTTTTTCTTAGAAAGTGGTTCCTGTATAAATCTTTTAGTTCTGTTAACTCCATTCTTTGTCAGTTTATAGAAGTCTTCTTAATTTCTTCTGAAACTGTCCATTTTGCCATTTTTCATCAAACACTAATATTCCATTATATTCACATATTATGATTTGTTTAGCTATTCCCCAATAGGGGGCACCCCTTTAGTTTCTAGTATTTTGCTACTTTGAGAAGAGCTGTTATAGATATTTTTGCAGATATGGTAGTTTTTGTTTTTCTTTGATCTCTGTAGGTATAGGCCTATTAGCAGTATCACTAGATCAAAGGGCATGTATAGTTCAGTGACTTTTTTAGGAATAGTTCCAAACTGCTTTCCAGAATGACCGTATGAGTAGATACTGATTAGTTCAACTAAGGAAGTAAAGTTATCACATTATTTGAATTTGCATTACATGCTTTCATTGAGTTGGGACCAATGACCGTATTTTATATAATTATAATTTTGAATAATATGAACTTGAATACATGAGATCAAGTCAGATGATTTAATTATTTGCACTAATCAGAACTTAGCTAGATCAAGTCACAGTCATACTAATAGTTCAGTAATATGCCTCTTTCCCTTCACCTTTTATTATTTTTTTTCTCTTTTGGTATCTTTGTCAACCTCATGGGTGTGAAGTGGAATCTTAGAGTTACTTTAATTTGCATTTCTCATGATATTAATGATTTGGATCATGTTTCATATTATCAGTAGGTAGTTTGGAATTCTCCTTTGAAAAGAGCGTGTTCATATCCATTGACCCTTTATATTTTTTAGGAATGACCCTTAATCTTATAAATTTGAATCATTTCTCTATATCTTGAATATGAGACTTTTATCAAATATGAGACTTTATTTTTTGATTTTTAACAAAATCAAAAGCTTGCTGTAAAGATTTTCCCCCACCTACCTGTTTCTCTTTCAATTTTAACTGCATTAATTTTGATTGTGAAAAAACTTTTAAATTTTATATTTTAAAAATTGTCTGATTTATCTTTTGGAATCCTCTCTGTCTTGTTTGATCTTGAATTCTTTCCCCTCTCCATATGTGAGTGAAATTTCTTTTTTGCTCCTTTTATATTTCCTTATGATATCCTTTCATTTATGTCTAGGTCATGTATTTATCTGGAATTTATCTTGGCATACTCTATGAAATCTCTCATATATATAAATACACATAACATATACACACATATTACTCAATTAATTGATATGTATATATATATAACAACCAAATTTTTTCATATATATGTGTGTGTGTGTGTGTGTGTGTGTGTGTCTGTGTGTGTATTCCTTTGGTAGTTTGATTCACTGAATCAGACTTATCTCTGTAAACATTTTTTTAGTAACAGCATTCTTGTTTTGATGAGACACAGTGTGATATAGTGGAGAAAAGGCTAGCATTGAAGTGAGGAAAACCTGAGTTCACATTCTACTTCTGAAACCTCCTAGTTGTGTGACCACAGGCAAGTCACAGGCAAAGCACATTCTATGTGCTTTAAACAACTCTCTAAGACTATAAGTTGCAGAAGAGTTGGCAGCTAGATTGTGCAAGGTTGAACACAGAGTCAGGAAAACCTGAGTTCAAATCCAGACTTAGACACTAACTAGCTATGTGACCTTAGGCAAATTATTTAACCTGTTTGCCTCAGTTTCCTCAATTATAAAATGGGAATTATAATAGTACCTAATTCCTAGGGTCACTGTGAGGATCAAATTAGATAATATTTGTAAAATACTTAGCACAGTTGCTGGTACACAGTGGGAGCTATATAAATGCTAGCTATGATGATGATGAAAATTATGAAGTATTGGAGAGAGTTTCCACACCAAGACTTTCTAAAATTAATTAAATTACAAGTGGGAACCAAAGTAATAAAGCAGCAACAGTAGCGGTAGTAGCAATACAATATTTTGGTGATGTTTCATGGCTTTAATTAATGGAATACTAGTCTCTAAACTTGAGAGTCAGTAAAAGGTCAAAATAGAGGCTAGGTACAATCTACTACCAATAAAGAATTATTCAGTAATGGTACAAGCAATTTAATTAAAGTATATATTCATATATGAGGAACTAACAGAATTGTAGAGGCCATCTAGTCCACATCCATGATTTTATAGATGAGCAGCTGAAGTTGGGAGAGGTGAAATGACCTATGTTTGGTCCCAGAACTATTCCAAATCCACCATTGTACCATATTGCTTCATAGGAAAGTTAGATTAATTAGGAAATGTTACCCTGAAATGTATTTATCTTCTATAGCATAGGCTAACAGAACAGTAGATCTAGTGTTAAAAGGAACCTGAGACCCACTCCAATCCATCCTCCACAAAACTGCAGAAGTGATTTTCCTAAAGTGTTCCCCTATTCTACATAAGCCTCTAGTTCTCTATTACCTCTAGAATCAAATATAAATCCCTATTTTTAGCAGTTAAAGCTCTGGAATCTTCCTCTCTTCTCAATCTTCTCATATACTACTCCATTCTATGCACTCCATGATCTTCCCATACTGGGTTACACTTAATGCTTTTTTTCTATACTCCATTCCTTGACACTGGATATACCCTATGCATCGAGGATTTTTCATACTTAATTCCACATTTTATAATTTCTCCAAGACTTGAAGACTCAGTTTAAGCATCATTTTCTTCAAGAGGCTTTTTAAAAGTCCATGAGTACCTTTCCCTTTAAGGTAAGTTGCATTTACTTTGTATGCATCTTATACATATCTACATATTTACATGCTTTTCCTTCTTAGAAAGTAGACTCCAAAAGGGTTGGGACTGTTTTAATTTTTTTGGTACATAATGTGTAGTTAGTAAACACTTGCTGATTGATCTAGTCCAAGCTCCTCATTTTATGGATTAAAAAATACCAAATGAACTGAGGGCCATGGAGGCCTCAGTTTACCCGGAGTCACAAAGGTAGAATCAGGACTGAGATTTTAACCAAGGTCTTCTGACTCAAGAGTCAGTGTTGTTCCATTGTACCTCCCTACCTCTCAGAATTTTGTGTCTCAGTTATCTCAATTCATTTAGTCAGCATAAACTCAGTCTTTAAGTTTACTTCATATATATCCAGTTCAATTTGGTCCACTTGGTTCTGATGTGAATGCAATAATTAGTTATAAATCTATGTAAGATATAGTTGATTTTTCACCTCTAGATGGGGGAATGAATGCATAGGTCCTAAAACTTCCAAATTTCTTAATTATATTATCTCACTTGAGATAAAATGTGTCTATATTTAGACAATGATGAGACTCTAGTTCTTTCAGACATGAGTTTTGTTATATCTGATAATATATGAGTATCTAGAAAAGAGGTTCATATCCTCTTCTGCCTCAAGGAACACTTGGCTCCTCTCAAATCTTCTTTCTGACTCTCTATTTGTATGACCTTGGGCAAAGGCCCTCTCTGGGTGTCAATTTGCTTCTTTGGGCTAGGGGGTCCCTTATAGCTCTAGATCTGCAATCTTGTGATCTTTCCAGGACAAAAAAGGTAGACAATCATAAAATTAAGTGGGCTTTTTGTAAGAATGTCATATCCCAATGATGATACAATTTAATTTTCTTCAGAAAGAAGGAATGGATGGATGTCAAAATGAGAGGATACACACAAATGAAGAATGGAAAAGTATAAGAAGCTAGAAAAAGGAGACAAATTAAATAGGGCATACCTCCACAAATTAAGGACAAATACGATGGAAGAGTTAGGAATATGGAAATATCAATGACAAGAAGGTTGTCATTCTTTATGAATTATAAAGTAAGAAAATCTTTGCCTTAGGTAAATCAAAGCCCCTGACCAGAGACATCTTTCCTTGTCTTTCTCCCTCTATGGCATGACCTTGACTGGAGTTAATAATAACCTTGCCCCGTTCTGCCAAACTAGAAGGGATTTGACAGGTAACCAAAAGGGAAACCGCCAGCTGCCTTTGACCAATCTAGGTTATTGATGCCTAACGAACCTAACTTGTTACCCGGCTCTTTGGAGGTGAAATGAAGCGATGGGCTGATGCTGGGCAAAGGAGGCGCCATGGTCTGACAGGCCAAGGTGTGATCTGATAAATCTTAACCATGCCAGACATCTTCAGAAGAACAAGCCAACTGGGAGATGGCACCTGGGGCGGGCAAGGTCGGAGGGGGAAGGAGAGATATACAGGGCCTAAAGAGAGCAGAAGTAGAAAGGGCAAGTGAGATTACAGGTCATCTGGTTTCTCAGCTCCTTACACAAAGCAGATTTAAAGAACAACAGCAAATACAGCTTCTCAGCACTAGTCCCTCTGAAGAGACTATTTGCTAAGCACTTTGCTGCTTGATCCTCCCTGACTAGGGTAAAAGTCTGCTTGACTGGGGGTTGTAAGGGGCGGGAGAGGTTGAAAGGGGATGGAGAGGTTCTTGTCTGTTGTTTTGGTTTCTCCAAATATGTATATTTGTGAATTCATATTTCTGAGAGTGGGAATCTGAGAAAGGAGACTGTGTAAAATAATAATAGTAATAATATATTGCTTGAAAATTTTTCTCTAGTCTTGAAATGATATGAATGGATTTAAAAATTAATTCCATTATCCCATCTTGGATTTATACTTTGCCTCTGCTTAAAAATTCATTGTTAAAAATCAATGTTTGTCATAGCAAAGAAAAATAATTTTGCTATATGACCACCATTATTCAAGATTCCCTAATACTTTTAAATCAGACCAGAACTTGTTTCTTCTCTACAAATAGAGGAAGAAAGACACAGGAAGTGTATGTTTTGAATCATATAATAAAAAAGTATGGGGAATAAAAATAAAAATTTCATATATAATATAGTATTCATTTTTAAAATGTGCTTTTAATGTGACATATAATAATCTTAACTCTGAATGCACCATAGATTTGTACTTTTCTCTTAATAAAACTAGCTTATGGAGTAAGGTCTACCAGTTTTCCTTACCAATCAGGGATGTTTGAATTGACCAAATTCTATTTCCCTTTCAACAATAAAATAGTGAAAAAGAATAAGAGAAGCTGATTAACAAAATGTTAAACAACATAAGAGTAATGAATTAGGTGGAAGGTGCTTATATTTTTTAAAAGAATATGACAACTGTGTAATTTTATTTATAAGAGAAAGTGTTTGGTCTCATATAAATACAGTGCAATGAATTGCAGCCTGGAGGGAGGAGAAATTATCTTAATAATATAATAGTATGCTTAATAATAATCTAATATGCTTTTAATTTTGTTTGTAAGGCAAAGGGAATTATATTGTTATAAACAATATCATAAATCAGAGAGTGGGGAGTAAGAATTAATGGTACAACATTTTAAAAATTTTATTTATGTGTTTTAGAAGTGTCAATTAAGTACATCAGTGAAGAAAAATTTATTTTACTTAAAGGAAGCTTTAGAAAGTAATCTTTAAAAAGTGACTTTAAGTTAGAGCTTTGACCTGTATTTAAAAAAAAACCTTGTTAATTCATAGTATCTAATGGGAGAAAAGGTGAAAACTTTGCATCATGAAACGCTTTAAAATGAAAAATTCTTTTAAAAATAATAAATAATAGAAAATAAATAATAACAAAAATATTTTTTAAAAAAGAGGTCCCCAAAGTCTTCTACCCCAATCCTTCATTTTACAAAGGAGGAAAGCAAGACACTGACCCTGCACCTTTAGCTCTAAATACCATCGATTCATGTTCTTGTAATCAATGGATATTAATTACATGCACATGAATGCTAGAAGATGTGTTTTCTTAAGTAGGTTTAATATAATCTCCACACTTCTGCCACATATTACTTTATATTTTTTTTTTTAAATTTGCAGAGCTAAAACTGAGTCTTATCATTGTCCAAATTTTTTATGATGGTTTCTGAATCTGCTCATAAAATTAACGACTATTTGTTGTATTTGATCTTAAATTCCTTCGAAATCATATCTCTCTTGATGTGAGAAAACGTGTAGCATATAATCGTTGTATCACCTCTCTTCCAGGAAAAATTCACCCTCAACTTAAAGAAATTTTATAAAACAAGCTCAAATGAGGGAAGATAATAAAATATTAAAAGTACCTTAACAGTCTTTCTAACCAAATAAAATATAAGACCTCAGCAGCTAATTCATATGAATGTTTTGTAATTGCTTTAAAAGCTTTATGTGAATGGTTCAGGCAGGCATTGAGGGTATCCTTGATGAAAACATGACAAAGAAATCACATTTTTCAGATTATATTTTCATAACCATTACACAATGAACTGAAAGATATAGAGAACATAATAACTCGCGTTTATTCATTGGTTTTAAAACAACAAACATTTGACACACTAAACTGAACTGATGTCTTGAACATTGTCAGCAAAACAAGGTATCTCTCAAACATGTTCTAAACTTATAAAAGATGGACAGGTAGTAACTAAGATTTTTTTTTTCCATTTTTTTTGATAATTATGTCAAACAAGTTGAAAAACTGGAAGTATATGTATACTCCACCAAAGTGTTCATTGATGTCCTAGAAGAAGTCTTATGTAGCTTTCAGACCAAAAGACTATCCAGATTCTCCTAATAGCAGACAAGATTGTACTGATTGCAAGTATGTTCCGCTGTACCAAAAACCTCCTTGCTGAAAGCTCAGGTAATGAAAAAGAGATCTATCAATCTCAGAGGAAAAATGGATGAAAAAGCATATTTCTCAAACAGTATGATGCAGTTAGATGAATTGTCTCAAAACTAAGGAGGAGAAAGATGTTGGGCAAAATCACATCTGAGAAAGTGAATGGTGTTTTCAGTGGTGGAATGCTGATCCCTGTCATGTGAATGCCACAAATACAACTCAAAACACCAATTTTCTCCCGGTGATGCTATAATGAGTACAAATAATGGAAAACCATGATATGTGAAAAATTATTGAAAAGCAACCCAAGGGACAATAGATAATCTAATATGGTTGTGAGAGTATGACTACATGAAATTATGTACAGAATGTCATCCATAGACTCCAGCATATCATTAAGGACCTTTTATTCACAATCATACTTCTCCCACCCATATCAAGATATCTAGGCCCTTTGGGCCCCATCAACACACTTTCCCCCCTAAAAAGACTATAAGAAGTTTAGAAACACACATATATGTAGATATATGTATATGTTTGTGTGCATGCATGCATACCCATACATGCAAACACACACACATATACGGAATCTGATTGGGCTTTTTCATCACCAGTTCCATAATAGTGCAACTGCTGTGTAGGCTGGGTAGCCAGGGACAAGAACATGCCCCTCACTCATACCAATCCCCGCGGACCTTCCAAGTTAATTTCCAAGCTCAGTGGAGATGCTACTTTCTTCCGAATTCTTGAGTCCCCTCCACCTGTGCCCTGGGGGTTGCTAGTGCCTTCTACCACAAAGTGATTTTGTGTTTATTTTACATGTATGTAGATATGTGTGTTTTGTCTCTCCAGATAGACTGTAAACTCCTCGAGGGCACAGGCTCTTTCATTTTTGTCATGGCGGAGTAGCAAGGAACTGAGTGACTTGGTTTGGGGGCAGGGTAAGCCAATTTTGATTTATACTAAATGTTGATTTTTTCCACATTCATATGAGCAGCTACTGGAAGATTTAACATGGTAAAACCTAGGATTTCATATTCTGGATGTAGAAATTGCATTTTAACAATATCCCAGGCCAAAATAGTACGATTAGTATATTTAAGGGGGAGATTGTGTGTGTGTGTGTGTGTGTGTGTGTGTGTGTGTGGTTGTGTGTGACAGACAGAGAGTCAAAGAAGGAGAGAGAAACAGAGAGACAGAGAAAGACAGAAACAGAGACAAATAGAGAGACACACAGAGACACAGAGAGACTGAGAAAAGCATTGGCATAGTTAGGAATAGTGGGAAAGACGAACATCCCAAAAGGAATTTAAATGAACACTTTATAAGAACATCTGTCTTACTCTTTTGAGAGTATTTGTTTGCCTGTTTTCATAATGAAACCTAGTGCTTCTTCTAAGTTGCAAGTTGAATAAAACATTTTTTTTCTTTGAAAATTAAAAAAAAAATAGACACTTGGAACCATCTGGACAGCTTCTGAAGATCTTTTCTTGGAATTTAAATCAGCCAAAATGAAACCCTCTGGAACAACTGAGTGTGTGGTGGTGTTGCCAAGCAACATCCCTAATCTTATAATTCTCACACCCCAAGTACCATAACAAATTTGGCTACAAGAAGTGTGTGCCCAAATCAGAAGAAAGGAGTGAGTCATCAATCATCTGGAGAGGTGTGGTAAGGGGAAGTATAGAGAAACTTAATTCAACCCACAGCAAATGACATTCTTAGTCTATTTTGCTTTTCCTTCATAATGCAAACCCATACATTTGGAGTTACTGAAGCCCAGATTAGAGTCCCTCAAGAAGCTAAAATTTGTATAATTCCTCACAGGGGCATTCAAGATGGTATGAGTGGATCAGCTCTTTATGCAGATGCCAGGAGACAACAGAGGTATTCAGAAACTGGAGTCCTGTGGCAAGAGTCCTTCGACAGTGAAATAAATCCAGCACCCCAAACTCCACATCAGCAAGATGGAATGGATGAGAATGATCATGTGTGTATCTGCTCTTGTTCCTGGAAATGTGTCATTTAGGTTTAGTTTTCCTCACATTCTTCCTTCTGTCCTTCAATTTTGACACCTGTACCTTTTTTAAAAATTTAGCCTGTTTGGATGAGAAATTGTTCAAATCAAGAAGATTCGTCCTCTCCTGAGGAGCCCCCATGGAGATTCCTGGGACTAACGGACATGATTCAAAGTTGTTGCATGGCTTTGATCTACTCTGTCGCAGGGCCAATTTTATGTCAGAGACAAAAGAATTTAAACTTTGCTTCCCTATGGTATTAAACATGGCCTTTTCTTGTGGAGCTGAAGAGACTGCCTGGAATAGAAAGTGTTTCTTTTGTAGGGAGACAGCATGTCTGAAGATCTGTTCTTTTTCTCCTCTCATATGAATGTACCTTGCCTAAATGTGCTGGAATGAATTCTAAAGTGATGATACCTATTAACTATTTGGGTGAAAGTCCTCCGCTGGATTTAGACTCAGTATATCTGCTGTTTTATCTGTCAGAAGGAACAGATATGTTGAAAACTAAATTTTAGTTTGGGTCTTTCTAATTTCTACTAATGTTGAATTATTTGGACACAAGAACTATTTTCCACCCTGGAAATGGGGGATCGTTATTCAGATGTTAACATGGATTTTCTATTTTAAATATTAATGTTTAAATGTTAATAATCAAATACAGATAATTTGTACTATCAATGGCAAATTTGTAGATATATTTGATTATATATAAGTGATTAATATAGGTGATTAAGATAGGTAATTTTATGTCATAAAAAGTACTGGATTTGGAATCAGAGAAGCTGTGTGTAAATCTCAACTCTTTTCCTTTATATGTGTGAGACATTGGACAAGTCACTTAAATGTTTTGGTTTCCTCTTCTGAAAATATGGAGATTGAAATAGTTCATCTTTAAAGTCTCTTCTAGCTCTAAATCTTTGCTCTTATGAATATTCTTTTCAACAATTTAAAACACTTTTCCAAGAAAAAAAAAGTTTCATGTATCTTATAAAGGAGGCACTGTGAATCTTTCATTGAAAGTAATGAGTTATTAAAAAAAAAAAGTATTATTCAGCTAGGTTTAATGGTGCTTGCCTGTAATGCTTGCTGCTAGGGGAGGCAAGGCTGGTTGATCCCTCAAGCTCTAGAATTCTGAGCTGCCAGATTGCTAAAGTAGGGCAGATGTCCACGTAAAGTTTGGCACAAGGCAAAATGGCCCAGGTTTGGTAGGGAACAGGTCAAAGCTTCTGCAGTGATTAGCACTGGGGTCAGGTCATAAATGGTCATTGAACTTCCAGCCTGGGAAAATTAGTAAGATTCAGATCCAGAAAAGAAAAAAAAAAGTTATTTAATTACCACTAATCTTTAAAAGCAAAGGAAAGTAATACCAAGAGACTTAGAATATGAGTTGACTGTCTTAAATAGCCAAATCTCTCTATTTAACTCTCCTCCAAAGCATATTCTATTTTTCTTGCGTATAGGAATCTATATATCATCTATATATATCACGTACAAACATACATACACATATATAGCATATATTTTATATCTTTGGCCACATATATAATTTCTCTGTCTAAAGAAGAAATTAATTTTTGTAAACTTTTATTTACATTTTAAGTGAATTTTTAAAAATCCCTTGGAATGAAACAATCAGAATTTCAACCCTAGAGGAATGTGTCTGGATTTCAATTTCAAACCGATAATCTAACTACCATTCGAAAGAGTATGCAAAAGATACCTCTCAGGCTTGAAATCATACACATAGCCCAATCTTCATTTATAATTGTAGCCCTTTTTGTTTAAGAAACCTGCTTCTCCTCCTTTGGAAAATGTTAGTTATTTTCCTCTCCAGGATGGAAGTGTAATCAGGAAGATAGGCAATCATCCAAAATCTGCCTTCATGGGGGCTGTTCTAGTTTCCTTTATACATTTCTTGTTTGTCTTTCTTTTGGAATATGAAATTAATCATTCTGCAGGAAGTAAAAGAAACTGATTCTGATAGGAAACTGTGTAGTAGGGGAAGAATTATCTCTTCTAAAGAGTACAGGCTTCATTGTTTGGGGACCTTTTCAAAATATGCTTTTAAAAACTTATAATGTTTCTGAATGTGTGTTTATTCTTATGAAGACTCATGTAGGGAAATTTAACTAGGCAGGAACCTGAGTTGAGGGACTAACTGGATAATATTGTGGAAACTCCCTAAAGTCACTGTGGTTCTCTTTCTGCTAATACAGTCAAGGAGATCAATGAAAAAATGAGACAACTGAGTAATTTTATTTTTAACCAAATGGACCTTTCTAATATCACCACCCCACTATGTTAATACACAGAGCTAGTACTGAGAATATTCAGTTAACACATGAATCTGTCCCAGGGTGTAAATCCAGGCCTTGAAATAATAATGAATTGAATGTTTATTTGGGACCCTCACCATCCTTTAGGATGGAATGCTTTTTTTAAATATACTTCTTAAGGACAGGCACTATCATCAACTAATTAATCTATCAACAAACATTTCATGAGTTTTTATTTATTATTTTCCCCTTTATCTAGTGTGACAAGATCTTAGGGGCCAGAGAGGTCACCTGGAAGCTATCTTACTCCTTAAATCTCTCATGGCACTTCCTTTGGACTTCTTTGTGTTTGCAAAAATCTCCTGGTTGACCTTCCATAGCTACTAAATTAGCAATATTAAAACACAAAATCTGATCATACTACTCACCTATTCAAAAATCTTCAGCCACTCCCTATCGCCTCTATGATAAAATATGAACTCCTTAGTCTAACATTTAAAGCCCTTCACAATTTGGTTGCCACTTATCATTCCAGACTTATTTTATACTAGTCACCTTCGTAGGGGCAGCTAGGCAGCAGAATGGATAAAGCACCACATCTGGAGTCAGGAAGACTCATCTTCCTGAGTTCAAATCTGGCCTCAGACATTTACTAGCTGTGTGACCCTGGGCAAGTCACTTAACCCTGTCTGCCTCAGTTCCTCTTCTGTAAAATGATTTGGAGAAAAAAATGTCTAACCACTCTAATATTTTGGCAAGAAAATCCCAAATAAGATTATGAAGAGTTGGACTCTACTCAATACAATAACAATGCCACCTTCATATATTCAGCATTACCTGAATTTGGCATGCCATCACCCGCCTTCCATCCCTTTGCATAGCTTGTGTGACTCATGCTTGGAATGCATTGCCTCTCCTTCTATTATAATCCTTGTCCTCCTTAAATTCCTTAAATTTTTGAGAAAAATTTTCTTGGTCTCTCACTCCAACTTCTTAGTATTCCCTCCCTTCTGCAATTACTTTGTGTATAGGAGTATTTGCTGAAGTCAATTCTTACTGGCTTGTGAGCCCATTGTTAAATTTTAAGTATGAACATTTACACCTTCCAAATCGTTCATCACTATAAAGAAGGACTTGGTATATTATTTTGTTGATTTTCTAGATGAAAGAAGGTGTTAATAATACATATCAGACTTAAAAGTATCTGTATGCATACACCTACTCAGTTTTTAAACTTTTACCAGCACACCTTTGTATTTGCTTGAGCCTGGCAGGAATACAGTGGAAGGCTCAAGGAATGAAATCAAGTCTGGTTACTGTAGTCACCATAATTGTAACAATTGGCATATATATAGGGCTTTGAGGTTCACCTCTTGATGAGGGTGAAAGAGAAGAGGTTAAAAGCTGACTTGAAGGTTAACTTTGAAAAAAAGGTCATGACAACTGGATAATATTGTGGACATGACAACATCCCTTTCTGGCAAATAAAGGGAGAAAAAATTGAAGCAGTAGATTTTAAATTCTTGGGCTCAAAGATCACAGCAGACAGTGACAGCAGCTATGAAATAAAAGACACTTGTTCCTTTGAAGGAAAGCTATGGCATATCTGGACAGTATACTAAAAAAACCAGAGACATACCCTTACCCACAAAAGTCCATGTATTCAAAGTGATGGTTTTTCCAGCAGTTTTTTCCATGTTTTTCACATGGCTGTGAAAGTTAAGGTATAAACCAAACTGAGTGCCACAGAATTGATGCTTCAAATTGTGTTACTGGACAACACTTTTTTTTTTTAAGTGGACAACACTTTTTTTTTTGTTATTCAATATTTTTATTTTTTAAATTAATTTATTTATTTAACTTTTCAACGTTCATTTCCACAAAATTTTGGGTTCCAAATTTTCTCCCCATTTCTCCCCTCCCCCCACCCCAAACCACTGAGCATTCTAATTGCCCCTATCACCAATCTGCCCTCTCTTCTAACATCCCTCCCTTCTCTTGTCTCCATCTTCTCTTTTGTCCTGTAGGGTACAATAACTTTCTATACCCCGTTATCTGTATTTCTATTTCCTAGTTGCAAGAACAATACTCAACAGTTGTTCCTAAAACTTTGAGTTCCAACTTCTCCCCATCCCTCCTTTGGGAGGGCAGGCAATTCAATATAGGCCATATCTGTGTAGTTTTGCAAATGACTTCCATAATAGTCGTGTTGTATAAGACTAACTATATTTCCCTCCATCCTATCCTGCCCCCCACTGCTTGTATTCTCTCTTTTGATCCTGTCCCTCCCCAAGAGTGTTGACTTCAAATTGCTCCCTCCTTCCACTGCCCTCCCTTCCATCATTCCCCCCACCCTGCTTATCCCCTTCTGCCCCACTTTCTTGAATTGTAAGATAGGTTTTCATACCAAAATGAGTGTGCATTTTATTCCTTCCTTTAGTGGAATGTGATGAGAGTAAACTTCATGTTTTTCTCTCACCTCCCTTCTTTTTCCCTCCACTAAAAAGTCTTTTGCTTGCCTCTTTTATGAGAGATAATTTGCCCCATTCCATTTCTCCCTTTCTCCTCCCAATATATTTCTCTCTCACCACTTAATTTCATTTTTTTTAAAGATATGATCCCATCCTATTCACTCTGTGCTCTGTGTGTGTGTGTGTGTGTAATCCCACCAACTCCCCAGATACTGAAAAGTTTCAAGAGTTACAAATATTGTCTTTCCCTGTAGAAACGTAAATAGTTCAACTTTAGTAAGTCCCTTATGACTTCTCTTTGCTGTTTACCTTTTCATGCTTCTCTTGATTCTTGTGTTTGAAAGTCAAATTTTCTTTTCAGCTCTGGTCTTTTCATCAAGAATGCTTGAAAGTCCTTGATTTCATTGAAAGACCATTTTTTCCCCTGAAGTATAATAATACTCAGTTTTTCTGGGTAGGTGATTCTTGGTTTTAGTTCTAGTTCCTTTGACTTCTGGAATATCCTATTCCATGCCCTTCGATCCCTTAATGTAGAAGCTGCTAGATCTTGTGTTATCCTGATTGTATTTCCACAATACTTGAATTGTTTCTTTCTAGCTGCTTGCAATATTTTCTCCTTGACCTGGGAACTCTGGAATTTGGCCACAATGTTCCTAGGAGTTTCTCTTTTTGGATCTCTTTCAGGCAGTGATTGGTGGATTCTTTCAATACTTATTTTGCCCTCTGGTTCTAGAATCTCAGGGCAGTTTTCCTTGATAATTTCGTGAAAGATGATGTCTAGGCTCTTTTCTTCATCATGGCTTTCAGGTGGTCCCATAATTTTTAAATTGTCTCTCCTGGATCTATTTTCCAGGTCAGTTGTTTTTCCAATGAGATATTTCACATTATCTTCCATTTTTTCATTCTTTTGGTTTTGCTTTGTGATTTCTTGGTTTCTCATAAAGTCATTAGCCTCCATCTGTTCCATTCTAATTTTGAAAGAACTCTTTTCTTCAGTGAGCTTTTGAACCTCCTTTTCCATTTGGCTAATTCTGCTTTTGAAAGCATTCTTCTCCTCATTGGCTTTTTGAACCTCTTTTGCCAATTGAGTTAGCCTATTTTTCAAGGTGCTATTTTCTTCAGCATTTTTTTGGGTCTCCTTTAGCAAGGTGTTGACCTGCTTTTCATGCTTTTCTTGCATCTCTCTCATTTATCTTCCCAGTTTTTCCTCCACCTCTCTAACTTAATTTTCAAAATCCTTTTTGAGCTCTTCCATGGCCTGAGCCCAATGAATATTTATTTTTGATGTTTGGGATACAGAAGCCTTGACTTTTATATCTTTCGCTGATGGTAAGCATTGTTCTTCCTCATCTGAAAGGATGGGACGAGATGTCTGTTCACCAAGAAAGTAACCTTCTATGGTCTTATTTTTTTTTCCCTTTTTTGGGCATTTTCCCAACCAGTTACTTGACTTTTGGGTCCTTTGTCAAGAGTAGGGTATACTCTGGGGACCTGTAAGATAGCAGTTCCTCCAAGGTGGCACAATCAAGTGTGTGCTGGTCTGGGCGCAGGGAATGATTTTTGTGCCTAGAATCTTAGCAGAGTTTCCTCTCCACAGGCACCTGACTTCCAGTTCCACTAAGGTAGCACTGGGGGGGTAGGATTCAGTCAAGCTGTGGGGGCAGGGCCTCCATTCAGTGTGAGACAAAGACCAGTTGCCTCAGAGCATCTTCACAGGGCTGAGGTAAGACTCAGCTCTTCAGTGCCCCCAGGGGTTTTTACAATTCAGCTATGGCCTCAAGCTGCTGTAGGGGCTCCCCTGAGAACTCCTGCCACCTGCCCCATGTGAAGGCCCTTCTCCCTTCCTGGACAGCTGAATAAACCCTGTCACTGAACTTTGGTGCCTGTGGGTTGAGGGAGCTGCGGACCCTCTGCTGCTGGGTCTGGGGATTCTGCGACTGGAGATTCCACCCCAGAGGGCTGTTCACAAGCCGTGGGTGCTCGGCCAAGGCTGGGCTGGGAACCCCGCTCCAAGCTCCCCTCTGCTCCAGTGCAACTGACGTTTCCTGTGGGTCTTTCAGGTCTTTCTGGGCTGGAAATCTCCTCTACTCTGTTGCTCTCCACTTCTGCTCCTCCAAAATTTATTGAGAGTCC